>NC_084706.1:24828203-25088203 GCF_033807575.1 Cydia pomonella | reverse complement strand
ACTAACAAGCAACGCTAAGCGGTCTTCGTAGTCTATGGGTGTTGCTATATTACGGGTGTCACAGCGTGTTTGTGACTTATGAAGTAATTATTTTTACTATGCAACCAAATGAATATTTTGTAAGTTGGCAGCAATGCACTTAGTTTAAAACTGTATTCGTTTTGGTTTTGTTAGGTTGGTAGCCATTAATCGCAGTAACGTTATAGCTTATAAAATCACAAGTGCTGTTATGAGGAATAGACAATATAGACTTTTCTTGAAACCTTTTATTTGTATGTTCTTATATTCGTGTTAATGAATGCATAAATGACAGATAACAGTAGAGGAATAGGAAAATATAATAAATCTTGGCTCAATTTAGGTATTTAAATAAAAGTAAACAAAATCTACCCTCAAATGGCCAGTTGGGGGTAGATGAAAATGTTTCATGATCAAATAATGTAGGTTAAAATCAGGTCGTTCTGTGACAGAACCAGGTGGTTTTGTATTTGGTGGGCTAACCAATAAATGTTGTAACTACCCGAAATAGTACGAATTGTTTGTTTACTTTTATTTAAATACCTGAAGATACAGAGTATAGTAGTCCGCTGCAATAATTTACGGAGTGAATATATAGGTCGTAATGAGGAACTTTTACTATCGGACCTACCCCGAAATCGCGAATAAAACTTACTCTCCCAGACTCCCATACAAAATATCAACATCAGTCATTCAAAATGTATGGGAAAGTTTATTTTTTTAGCGACTTCGGAGATGGTCCTATAGTAAAAGTAGTTCAGTATGAGTATATATTCGTCCCGTAAATTATTGCAGGTGACTAAATGAACACCCTGTATTGCTAACTTGTTCCATGATCTGGCCTGAAACGCTGAAAGAATTACATGCACATAATAAATAATAGTACCACCACACTTCCATGCTGTCCCTGTCTAATGTATGGCACTATCCCTTACGGCTATTTAGGGTTTATTTATTTATTTATTTAATCTTTATTGCACAAAAGAAAACCTTATAGTACAAAAGGCGGATTTAATGCCATGAGGCATTCTCTACCAGTTAACTTTTAGGCAAAGATTGTAGGCGTTGAGGGTTGTCAAAATTCAGGTCATTATCTTATCTGTGGTCGGACATTAAGTCGTGCCAACCCTAATAATTGCTCGGAGCAATGCCGAGCCGAACGGAGCCGAGAATGCCCGAAAGGAGGAGTGTCGCTCCACTGATACATCCTCAAAGCAACTGTTCTTGTTGGCAGGAGAACACGTTCCTGGGCGGCGTGATGATCCCGCTCAACAGCCTCCCGCTGCGCCAGGAGACCGTGGCGTGGTACCCGCTCGAGTACATCCCCAGGTAGCCGCTGCGGACCGCTACATGCCACTGTTTACTTACCGACGTACGGATTGCATAACAACTACATCATTTTACTGTGCGCTGTTTAAGCACTGCGCCGTACAGGCGTAGCGAAGCATCGTGTACAAACATGAACGGTCAGTGGTATTAAGCACCGTTTTATTATTATATAGGTACCACATCGTGGAGAAACACACAATATTTCTACTGCGGACCGTAGAAAAACGTGGAAGTTTTACTGTGTAGTAAATATCTGTGGCCAATATAAGTACTGCGCCGTATAGGCCCAGCGACGCGTCGGGAACAAACATGAACAGTCAACGGTTAAATAACTATTTCTTATGTATTAGACTATGGAGAAAGCGACAATAACACGTCGTGTTACTAACTTTTCGTCAATTAAAGTCGACGATCGAGCAAATAAGACTTGAATGTTAAATTTTAGATATCTCTTTGAACTGTCAAACACAAAAGCTGTCACTCGGACGCCACGTCACCGAAGGGTCAAAACTGAAATTGAACTTTATGCATATGATCGTAGGTCTATGTTGCTCTGTGGTCTGTGACGGATTAATCCGTCATTGGTGTTGGACCTGCGGTTCGGATATATCCGTCGTTGGCGTCGAATAGGTTAAAGATTGCCACCTTGACTACGCCAGCATGTATAAATATCTATTGCATTTTGGAGAGAGGCTGCATACATCAATACAAAACTGGTATGGTTGAGTTAACACTCGCTGCACGCAAGTATGTAGTGTGCTCTCTGTCACACCTACCTGCGACGGGCAGCGTCCCGTCTCTTTTTTTACTTGCTTCGCTTGCAGCGAGTTTTTAACTAAACTATAGTGACCTATTGATATCAGATTTTTTTTTTTTTCACTTGTACGTGTGTGTGTGTAATTTCATTTATTATTAGTTCCATTCGCCTCTCTCTATATGCTGCAAAACCTATGAACGTGTCAAATAAAAGGAAAAAATATGCCAAATTAAATAATGTACCGAAATGGCAATAAATATAAAACGTCGAATCGAAATTGTAAATTCAAAGGGTACTTTAATTTTCGTTGACCGCAAGTCGAAATAACAGCTAACCTGATAACTTGTAGCGTAAAATGGTCCTACTTTGTTCCCCTGTGGGTGATTATGCTTCAAGTCTAACGGATATTTCAACGTTTAATATATCCAAATATTATATTTCTGTTATATGCTCAAGTAAACGAAAATTATGGTTATAAAAATATTCGTAATTATATCAAGGGGCTACCAGGCCAAATTAGCTGTGTTTACTTCACTATAGCATGCTTGAACGTTGCATAAACAATCAAGTTATGTACACAATATTTTACCTTGGTAATTGTTCTTTAATTATGTCTACTGATACTTCATAAAATATACCGTATCACAAGTAAATAATTTTTCCGTGAACTCTTTTCTCGAGTTAAAATCCGTACCTATAAACTCCCTTATCATGCAACGCTTAGACACAAAACTGTAATCAATAGTGAATAATGATGTTCACTTCAGTTACGTCTGCCGATTTTTCAAATATATAAATAGTTTTGGAGAAATCGATACGATACTATTCAAGTTCGTGCGACCCGGGCAAGCGTCGCTTGGCCGTCGGACGGGAACCTCTGGCACTCGACGCGACAAGCGCGCAATTATTCTCTGTGAATTAATCTTACGATTTTGACTTTTGAGAGTTTTGAGTGATAGGACCCTGTTCATTTAAGTTTTAAGTGAGTGAGTGAGTGTTAAGAGAACGAACGGACGCAATAATTTGCTAGCTTGTGCAAATTCAAGTTGTAAAGGTGAAGAACGAGGAAGGGGGGTCGAGGGAGTTGGAACGCACGAGGTCATTCAGATAGGGGACGGCTTTATTTTGGACCAAAGTAGGACCATTTTGCGATATATTTCTATATTTTCTCTTACCTGTGTTCTGTCTGGCTGTAGGCAGTTCTGTTCTTATGACATAGTTAGTGGTTGAAAAATAGTCTATCGTTAACGTAGACTTAGTATTACTTTGCGAGAATAATATTGCTCATAAAACTTGGCAGCTTTAATAAAAAATCTATTTGATAAATCAATAAAATGCATATCTAATAGCTTAGTTTGAAGCCGGTCTTGTATATATTGTTCTAATTGGAAAGACTAGCTAGATTTATCTAGCGCAACTAAAGTAAGGACGCTAAGCAGCAAGAATTTCGTACATCAACCCGCCTCTATCTCTGTCGCACGCGATTAATTATATTACTGCCCCGACCATGATGCCGGCACTTAATGCTGTTGTGCGAGCGGGACAACATAATAACGCGCGTGCGGCCGAGATAAAAAATAACGCGTCGATGTACGGAATTCTACCGTGCTTAGCGTCCTTACTTACTGATTGAAGTCAAATTTTCTATACATAGGCTCTGGACGATGACATATCTCTGCCGTGTTTTTTTTAATGCGAAAACGATAAAATCTGGAAACGCATGAATTAGACAATCGTCAATCAAATCTTGAAAAATGTATGATCACGTGAATCGTTTGCATCTGTTTTCTAGATATATTGTTAATTTTCTTTTGCCGTTTCTCGGTGAACGGTTATCATTTGGTTACGGCCTTTGGTATATTATTCTAAAGCCCGACCAGAAATATATGATCATTGCCAAGAGGGCGCTTTTATTCTCATGTATAGGTTGACAGTTCAATTTAAAATTTAGTTCCAGTAAAATTCCGCAATATGGCTCGTGATCATATATTACTGGTCAGGTTTTATTATTTACATGGAAATTATGGTTAGTTCCCGATTCACCGGATTTATTTTAGTACATCGCAATCCGAATATACGAGATACGGACGAAACAAGAATCCGGCGAATCGGGATCTAACCGAAATTATAGAATAAAAATGTAATTATATGTATTAAAATGTATGACTGTTTGAGTTTTCGCGTTATTAATCCAAATTAGTGTAAGGCCTGAGTGGACGCTCGAGTTGGGCGTGCAGCGGGGCGGGGCGTGCGGCGTGCATGGTAAACAAATGCAAACGTATAGGAGCGGCCGCACTGCACGCCGCTCAAATCACTTGTGAGCCCGACGCCACGCTGCACGCCCCGCCGAACGCTCCGCTTCGAGAGTCTACTCAGGCCTTACACTTAGTTTATGCAGCACAGCGTTTTCTCAGTGTTACTGCTATTATTTAAAAAAAATCCTTTAAATAATCAGGTAATAATATCATGTGCCTGCCGGTGAGTAAGCATAAGTAACATTATATAATGTGTAGATCATCATAAAAAACAAAGGATTAGATAACTAAAGAAAGGGCGCTTAACACGAAGAATTTCGTTCATTGACCCCGCCTGTTTCTGTCTATCGCACGCGTATAATTTTGCTGTTCCGCTCGCACAGTGTCAGTGACCGCCGGCATTATTGGCGGAGGAGCAGGCGGGGTCAACGTACGAAATTGTTCATACTTAACGTCCGTACTTTAATAGTTGCGATTTTTTTGTCCATTGTAAATAAAACGAGATTATCTTGATATAAGCCGTGATTTTTGTCGTTTACGATTTTAGGGCATATCAATTTGTACGCTTTCTACTTTTTTACATTTATATAACTGTGTACCTACTAATCTAATTATTTGAACGAAGTTCCTTATCGGACTGTACGGACTTGGCGTGAGGAAAGTCGCACTACTGCTGAAGTGAAAAATTATTTCCACCTTGGGCGTAACACTTGAATTCCGTCAAGAGTTTCCGTCAGGACCCTTTCTTAACTTCATTCCAATCGAGTGTTCCATGACATTCACGCATTTTTTAGTAAATTTCATTAAAACCCAAGGCCTTTATAAATTGCATATAAAAAGGAGTACTCGGATGATTTCGAATCATTCCCGAAGTCGGATAATTTCGAGAATGGGCTCTGATACTCGTAGAAGGAGTGATTTTTGAATTACCGATATCTCAAGGTGATTATTATCCAAATACATTTTTCTAGGTATATGCATCCATTATAATTAAATTTAAATTATGTTCATTTGTGTCTCTCCTTCAGAGAAGCTTATGCTTCGTTATGATTATGTTCTGTGTATTTTTAACTGTATGGTACAATTAATAATATTTTACTTACTCCATGTGCATATTATAAGGACCCATCTCTGTTGGAAAGCCACATTTCTAAAAACTCTGCCGCTCAGTACATTTGAGTTTACATTCCACCCATTTAATCTAATTTAAACGTGTTTGTAATGTGTTATTGGGTATTAAAAACCGAACAAAAATGGTTTTTTGCTTATTCGTAGATTTAATTGTTAACGTTATTTTGCTTTTACTAAACAGGCCTATAACTATTGTGAACAATGAATTGTACATCTTTTATATAAACATGAAACTTAGCCAATATATTATAAGTGGCAAATCGTGATGAAAATCCAATTAATTTGTGAATTTATTGTTGTATTGATATGATGAAATTTTTATTGAGATCTGAAGGTTGTGGGCGAATATGTTATTACTTAACAACTTTAGAGGCATGACCACACCGGCTGCGCGTGCGTTAACGTGCACGTCGTGTGCGTGTGCTAAAATGTCGAAGCTGTGCATGCACACGTCGCGCAAGATGTGTGCCGTCTCTCATAAAGATCTGTATATTACAACGCGCACGCATCCGGTGTGACCAGGCATTTAAAGTTCTGTTATAAATGTAAACAATTTGTTTTTGACACACGATGAATCAATTGTTTTATCATGCACTGTATTTTTAGTTAATATCAAAGTTAATTTGAAATAGAGGTTTATTGTCAAAGAAAATTTTAAAGCGACGTAAATTTACTGCTATCTTTCGACAAATAATTAAAATTTTTAGAACGTCATTTGACTTTGATCCTTATTCTTTCACTGATATGTGTTCAATTTGTCAAATATCAAAAAGTGGCGCCATCATACCGGGCACTACCTAAAAGAAACTACGCTACGTTACAAAGTTTTCTTTGACAATAAACTACTATTTTAAATTCTATTTGGTTAATATTTTAGCACAAAATGCGTTGTCATTCTCAAGCAAAATGCACTTATGAGATGCAATTTAAAAGCAATCTGAAGATTTGTTTCGAAAAAAGTGTTTTTTTTTTTGCTGGAGAATTTCGCAAATAATGTAACGAAAGTGATAATCACATTTTCTGTACAATATTATAATAATTAAACGACTTAAGGTATATTTTGGTGTGGACGTCTGCATCTTATTATGAATTATGACTGAGTTTATTTTTACGTCAGTTAAAGTACGAATAGGAATTATTTTTAGATGTACTATTTATTGGAATAAAGCTATTTCAAATGCTGTTGCATAATGTGGATATTAATTGTGTATTTTCAGAGTAATCGATAATTTTTTGGCGTTTTGTGATGTATTTACTTCAGTTTTGTAAGGTTTTATGTTATATTAGGTTTTAGGTTTTATAATGTAAAATTAAAATGTTCTATGAAGTTCTCAGACCGACTCATAATCTTTCCAAACACATTTTATATTATGATTGATTGTTTTTCATTACAAAAATGTCCTTTTCATGAAAATCTTCTTAAATCTTCTTTTTTTTAAAAGACACAGCATGTACCTACGTATGTCTATACAAAAATTAAATTCAATAGTCAAAATTATTGTTTACAAAATTGTAAAATCAATAAACCGTATTTGTTAGAAACAAATTTAGTTTTTTTTATTATGTATCGCTCCCACATATAAACGGATCCATGACACTCACGAAGATCGGCTCAGTATTTTTGATGCTACGGAAGAAGTTTGAACAAACGACACAAACATACATGCCCACTTACATACAATTACACTTAAGGTCAAATTATGAAATTCAGACATTAAAGGAAAAATTTACACCTCCGTCAGGACTCGAAACTGCGACCAATGGAACACCTTGACATCGGATTTGATTGGGACTTCAGGTCCGTGTCGCGAAGGCCATCTACAAGCTCTTTCGTGGTCTCATCAGTTTGTACACATTCTTTACTTACAGAAGGTCGGTAGAGCAGGAGTAAAGTTCTTCCCTTCTGACCGTGTCTGAGCGACCTACAAGAGTTCTTGCCTTATGACGGTTTTCCCAGAAATAAAATGAATATGCTTCTTGATCTTATACAACATAGTAGGGTCAAGATTCTTTTCGTTGTCTTGTTTTTTGTCCCCAACAAATGTGATGTAGTGGAGCTTTTTGTACGGGGTGAAATTAGTTTTCATTTCTCATGCTCTGAAAGTAGGTCGATGTTCTTATAACTGTGAAGAAAATGATACTTTTCTGCTCTAGAGCACTGTACTTTCTAAGTGCGTTTTTTTTCTTATTATATAAGCAAGATAAATTTTGGTTTTAAATGGATTTGTTGTACAATGTCCATTCTGATAATTAATTCTTACCTAGATTGTTAACTGAAAGTACCCTCAAGAAATACGACTGAAGTTTATACTACCTCGACAGAAATGCGTGCCTTTCATCTCTTGGTTAACAATCTACAATTTTATATTTTCTCAAGAAAATTATAATCTACACCTAGAAAGACATGCAATATATAGCACTCAACTTTATTTTATTTATTTAATAATAGACAAAAATAGGAGCTGACAGAGTGGTTCGAAACAAGACGACGTAAAGAATTTTGACCCAGTAGTCGAGGACCATAGTTACTTCAGTTTACAGTACCTAAAATCGTGTTTAGCTTGAAACACGAAGCATTTTGTAACCCCTTATAATATCCTATTACAATTGTTGTCGGTATAGAGGTAACCAACCAAAGGTTTTGTAGGTAACCAATGAAATAAATTCCGAAATCTCAAAATCTTTATTTGTCACACCATCACATCCCCCTCCGGCTCTACTGACGTCTTTAACAAGTAATCATTATGTCCATATCTCCGCTTCTTCAACCCCTCTTCCCCCAAATAATACGGTGTTCTTTCAGACGTAGGCAGGTAGTATATCCCTGGCTTGCTGTGGTTAGTCTTAGGCCCTAAGAAGTTGAAGACTACAGGTTTATCATAGCAGTCTCCCCTGCGGGCTTGTTCCATAGTATCGCAACGCACTGCTATGAATTTGTCAGGGTTGTCGTATGCTAGAAGCCAGTAGAAGGCGGAGCGGAGGTGGCTGCAGAGTAGGAAGCATGGCATGATGAAGTCTCCTACCATTGATGGTTGGAATTCACCTGGAAGAAGCGAATTTGTAGGTTACAGCAATTTTAAGTGTATTAGCGTCAGACCAAGCTATGTTGGCAGCGATTTTGATAGTCCAGCCTGTGTGTGTGAAAACGTCATAATTTCATAGAAGTTTAATAAAAAAAAAGATAAATAAATATTATAGGACATTATTACACAAATTGACTAAGTCCCACAGTAAGCTCAATAAGGCTTGTGTTGAGGGTACTTAGACAACGATATATATAATATATAAATATTTATAAATACTTAAATACATAAAAAACACCCATGACTCAGGAACAAATATCCATGCTCGTCACACGAATAAATGCCCTTACCAGGATTTGAACCCGGGACCATCAGCTTCGTAGGCAGGGTCACTACCCACAGGGCCAAACCGGTCGTCGACTACTACTACTAAAATAAAACTTGCACTGTCTGGACTGTCAAAAGCGCTGCCAACTTATCTTGGTCTGACTCTACGAACTTGATCCATACCTAACTAGTGACTCAATGAGCCGAAGTCCCCGCGAACGCATATGGCTCCGTCATTTATAAAAAAACGGAAAAACTATATTGACTAAAATATTCCACATATATGTACCTCATTAACGAACCAGCTTTATTGAGGTGACGTTCGGTTGACAACTGGAGCTGCATTACTGTTGCGGCCTTGACCGGGCGTTGTGTCTGACAATTTTCTTGATAACAACTAAACACAAGTAATGGCCAGAACACACCGGTCGCGTGTGCGTAGACGTGCACGTGTGCTAACATGTTGGAGCCGTGCACGTCTACGCATTCGCAGCCGGTGTGACCTGGGTGCGTAGACGAGATGCCAATCGTTAACGCTCCGTAACGAACGAAAGGCAACTGTCTCTGCCGCACTAATATGGAAGAGTGATATAGAGAGATAACTACGCTACGCTACGGAGCGTGAACGGCCTTTAAGAGACACGGCAGCACACCGGGTTGCGTGACGTGTACGACGATCACGGCTCCAACATGTTAGCACACGGGCACGTCTACGCACACTGCACGTCGTACGCGTCACGCAACCGGTGTGTTGCCGTCTCTCTTAAACGGCAGGTCACACCACGTATGCGTAAACGTGCACGTGCGCGTGCGCTAAAATGTTGGGACCCGTGCACGCACACCTTACGGAAGCGGTGTGCCGTCTCTCATTAGTATCTGTATATTACAACGCGCCCGCGCTCTACGCACACGGGTGTGCACATTCCTTAAACTTACCGCCATTAGCATAAAAATCCACGTGTCCCATCGGGTGAGCGATGCCGAAACCGTCTATATTCGTGTGCAGAGCGTCCACGCGCTCCGCACCGCCCGCGTTGAAGCGCTCCCAGGGCGGCAGGTTGCGGAAACAAGGGCCCGCCGGGTCTAACCCTGTGTACACAGACATGACTAACAGTTCACTTAGGGGTAAGTGCAATAAATTAGAGCAAGTATAGGTAATAAGGGTTCAAAGTAGACCCGTTTACCTACAGATGTGCAAAGTAGCGGAAAGTTCCAAAAAGTTGAAATATTTCACAGGAAGCAAAGGATTGGAACTGATTTTGGAAATGGAACTTTGTAATTTTGGAAACTTTCCGACAGCACAACCTACTTACTGAGGACCGTTTTACAAGTACAGTTTTTCTCAAATGTTTGTCTTCATTTCGAGAAACAGTGACAGTGATTGGCACCCAAATTTTGCAGCCCCTGACTTATTTCTGTGGGTATATCGGAAATTACGTGTCTATGGTAACAAGCTGATGAAATTTAAATAGTACAAACTGACCATCCGACACATATTTACTAAGATAAAAAAATGCAACGATAAGGGCTCACATTTGCCTGCTGTTAGTGATGGACATATGTCAGACATTATGTTCCGCATGTATTTGCCAACCCTGAATAATATGTTTTTAAATCAATACTTAATCTCTGAACTTAATATAGTTAAAATTTAAAAATAAAATGTATACTTTAATTCTAATTTGCCGATCCTGTAGGTAAATGAGCGCCTATGTTTGATGACCTCGCGGTCGTCAACACTTCATTAATAGCATTTTAAATCTCAGTTATGCAAATCTCGATTTAAAAGGGAAAATTCTCAATTAGTGAAGCGCATATTCAGGATGTAAACAATGTATGTATTACGTCAGTTCGAAAGCAGACGCAGTTTAAAGCAGTCTAAATTTGTGATGTGACTCATCAGTTTTTCCAGGTGACCACTCACCATTCTTTCTTCAGAGACCATTCCATGTCATTCATTCAATTAAGTTGACAGATACAGAGCCTACGTCAAGGTTGCAGCAGTCATTTCGTATCAATAATGCAGCTGTAGATGCTATTCGAACGTTACCTTTTCTTACATAAGGACTAACCCCATGCATCAGATTTGGTTAAAGATTCCCTTTTAATAATTAAGTTGTTGTTTAACTAATCGAGTATAATTGATACTAGAGCATGCGAACGATTCCAAAATTTAAACACGGGCGTAGCGAGTGGTTCGAATCGCTACTTAGTGAAACACAACATTTTATCAACCCGAGGAAAATACTAGCTGTAAGACATTAAAAATCAAATCCAAATAATCACTATTAAATATTTATCATTTAAAATTAACACTTAAAATGAATTTCCACCAGCCAACATAAGGGAAACACTTACATTTTTTGAAGAATAAATAATCTTTACGACCTGGTGTGGTGAAAAATGTTTTTTTTTTTTCAATTGCACATGGATCATGTTCAGTTTTACTAGTATTTAAAAATATATGTATAGCAAAACCCATAGAAAATAAATACTAACCCGTGAGCCTTGCAGGCTTCCTTCCCGTCAGTTCCCTATACTTGACAGAGGCGTAGTAAGCGATATGGGCTCCCAGACTACCGCCTGAGATCTCCAGTCGGCTCGGTGGTAGACCTCGTCGGGTCAGCTCCGCCAAGAACTCGCCGAGTAGTCTGCCTAACGGCCGTGTGATGCGCGCTGCCCTGCCGAGATAATAAATGAAATGAAATGAAATGAAAATGAAATGAAAAAAAAAATGAAATGAAATTTATTATTAATAACAGAGTTACAGGTCACCACATTTAAAATACTATGACATTAGGTGCCCCTAATTTTAAATATCCTGCAAACGATATCCACTTGTGTCCATTTTTTGACTAATTTTAACACGTTAACATCACTGCCAGTGACCCTGTGAGGCGGGTTCTCTGTTCGTAAGCGTTTTTCACTACAAACGAGAGAGTATTAGCGGCTACGTTAGTACCGCGTAGCTCGGGCTAATGTGTTAAGAGGAGTATGTATTTTACGCAAATCCTGTATTTAATAGATTGACAATCAACTAAACTCAGATTCTTTCGATTCTGGCTTAGGTACATTTAGTAGCGCTATTGGTAAAATGGTAATTGTCAAAAATTCACAAGTCTAACTTGAATGTTTCCCGGAAGGCCACAGAATACAGTTAGTATTCAGGGCAACAGTACCCCTAGTGTAAATAAATTCCATTTCGAAACGTGACGTACGCGTTTGCGTTTAGTCTGATTTTATATTGGATTTAGAAAGAGCGCGCCAAGCGGGACGTTTTGGAAACTCAAAATCCTATACAAAATGAGACTTAACGCAAACGCGTTCGTCACGTTATGATGTCGATCAAATTTACACTAGGGGTACTGATCGCATTAGAAACACACTAACTGCCGCCAAAGTAAAACGACACAGAATTTGTGAGTCCTCCATATCTACTAAGTGGGGTCTGGTGGTCAAATGGGCTTAGGTAGACCTGCGAGAAGATGACGAGCTAGACACTTCACACATTTGGACACTCCAAATATCTACTTAAGGAATAAGAGGAGGCTTTTTGTCCATCTAGTTTAATAAATAAACAACTCACACATCATTTTAAAACTGTAACGGGACTTAATCGCGTGCTCTTACCTATATTATTTGGCCTGACGTTACGAACATTACGTTCGTGGTCACAGGTAGGCCAGCGAGGAATAATTCACTTGTACGCTAGGGTTGTTGCCTTCACACAACACACACGACATCCGATTGTTTGCAACTGGATGTTTTTTCACGCTTATTAAGACAAAAACCCCTGTCCCACTTCCCGGTAGAAATTTCGATGTTTTCTGATTTCAATTGCTACACGTTTTAATTTTAATATTGAGTCAAAATAGTGTTGGTTTAGATCAACATATAAACCAACTCACATTGGATAAGTCCGGATGAGCAGTGGGAACACCTCAAACCTCAACCAGGATAAAATTGTGACCCAGGTTCAGGTACGCGCCAGCTACCGACCGCACTACGGGAGAGAACGACAAGTAATACCTACCCGGCCATGGCTGAAATCAACTCACATTGGATAAGTCCGGATGAGCAGCGGGAAGACCTCAACCAGGATGACGTTGCGGCCCAGGTTCAGATAAGCACCAGCCACCGACCGCACTACGGGAGAGAACGACGCGTCCAAGTACCCGGCTATGAGGACCTGCAATAATTGGTAGTAATCAAGTACATGAACAGTTTCTCAGTAGTTAAAGCTGATCAACAAAATGTATTTTTGGGTCATTACTTTATAGAGGGCAGGGATTACCTAACGTCTTATTTTGCAGTGCAGATCGAACTTAATGGCGTGCTATGAGGAGAGGTCTGTGGAGGAGACCTGTGTATATGTTCAGTACCTAATGAAAATGAACTCAGATAATGAAAAACTTATGTTAATGATGCTGGTTCTCTGCATCCTTAGATCAAGCCGACGAGCGATACAGGCCGCTCCAGCCATGCTGAGCCGTCACTAGGTCTCCCTACTACGGACGAAGCCAGAGTGCAGAGGTTGGCCCCATGAGGCAGATTCTCCCTACAGTAGCCAAGTCTACCTGTGTCCTCCGCCTCTTTAAATCCAGCCAGCGAGCTGCACAGGCCGCGCCAGCCACGCTGAGTCGGCAGCTGGACTCCCTACTCCTGACATAGCTAGCTGTTGGCCCCATGAGGGAGATTCTCCCTACAGTAGTCCTATCTACCTGTGTCCTCCGCCTCTTTGAGTCTAGCCAGCGAGCTGCTCAGGCTGTGCCAGCCACGCTGAGACGGCAGCTGGTCTCCCTACTGCTGCCATAGCTAGTTGTTGGCCCCATGAGGGAGATTCTCCCTTACAGTAGTCCTATCTACCTGTGTCCTCCGCCTCTTTGAGTCTAGCCAGCGAGCTGCTCAGGCTGTGCCAGCCACGCTGAGACGGCAGCTGGTCTCCCTACTGCTGCCATAGCTAGTTGTTGGCCCCATGAGGGAGATTCTCCCTACAGTAGTCCTATCTACCTGTGTCCTCCGCCTCTTTGAGTCTAGCCAGCGAGCTGCTCAGGCTGTGCCAGCCACGCTGAGACGGCAGCTGGTCTCCCTACTGCTGCCATAGCTAGTTGTTGGCCCCATGAGGGAGATTCTCCCTACAGTAGTCCTATCTACCTGTGTCCTCCGCCTCTTTGAGTCTAGCCAGCGAGCTGCTCAGGCTGTGCCAGCCACGCTGAGACGGCAGCTGGTCTCCCTACTGCTGCCATAGCTAGTTGTTGGCCCCATGAGGGAGATTCTCCCTACAGTAGTCCTATCTACCTGTGTCCTCCGCCTCTTTGAGTCTAGCCAGCGAGCTGCTCAGGCTGTGCCAGCCACGCTGAGACGGCAGCTGGTCTTCCTACTGCTGCCATAGCTAGTTGTTGGCCCCATGAGGGAGATTCTCCCTACAGTAGTCCTATCTACCTGTGTCCTCCGCCTCTTTGAGTCTAGCCAGCGAGCTGCTCAGGCTGTGCCAGCCACGCTGAGACGGCAGCTGGTCTCCCTACTGCTGCCATAGCTAGTTGTTGGCCCCATGAGGGAGATTCTCCCTACAGTAGTCCTATCTACCTGTGTCCTCCGCCTCTTTGAGTCTAGCCAGCGAGCTGCTCAGGCTGTGCCAGCCACGCTGAGACGGCAGCTGGTCTCCCTACTGCTGCCATAGCTAGTTGTTGGCCCCATGAGGGAGATTCTCCCTACATTAGTCCTGTCTACCTGTGTCCTCCGCCTCTTTGAGTCTAGCCAGCGAGCTGCTCAGGCTGTGCCAGCCACGCTGAGACGGCAGCTGGTCTCCCTACTGCTGCCATAGCTAGTTGTTGGCCCCATGAGGGAGATTCTCCCTACATTAGTCCTGTCTACCTGTGTTCTCCGCCTCTTTAAGTCCAGCCAGCGAGCTGCACAGGCCGCGCCAGCCACGCTGAGCCGGCAGCTAGTCTCCCTACTCCTGACATAGCCAGCTGATGGCATCATGACCACGGCTTTGAGGGAGCGCCGAGTTTTGTCTGTGAACTCTGTTGATGCATTCATGCCTGGGCCTAGAAAAAGTATGAAGATTATGTGGAGTGAAGTAAATAAATTTATTTTGCTCGGGGCAAAATAAACGGTACGAGGATTCCCTTGAAGCGTTTCACTCATCCCAGTGTTTCTCTTACCCCATCTTATTAAAAAGAAAAATCCTTAGTTCATAACAGGCAGCTAAAAGCTGTAGCTTTAATTAAAATAAGATAAAGGTTGGGAAATCTTTAAGCCGACTAAGGCACTTTTTTTATAATGTAAGGTGATGGAGCCCCCGGTGAGCAAAAAAACCTGTGTTGGGTGGCGCCGCTCTTCCTTTAGGTTACATAATTATTTATATATTTTACTTTTTTTATCTTTCTTTTTTAAAATCTTTCTCGCGAAATGACGATAAAACGAGTGATTTCTATAAGGCTTCCGTTTTTTCCTTTTGAGGTAACTACGGAACCTTACCTAAATATGGAAATATTGCCTCCCCAAGCGAGACTAACTAGCGACACTAAGATACCGGCCGGCTCTGCCAACTAAGCCATCGAATCTCAAAAAAACTTGCCCCTAACTTCAAAATTCTCAAACTTACAATCACTCATGTATCCAGCCGGGGTCCCTGAGCTATACTCATAAGCTACACACGCACTCATCCAAATCACCACTAAAAAAAGTCGAGCCTCCATCACAGAAAAAAAATTGAGCACCAGCGACTGATCGCAGCCTAATTCATCTCGCGAGTGGCGAACTTCACGAGTTTCCTTCGCGAAGGTCGTCCAATTCAAGTACGAACTGCAAATATCTAAAATGCATGGGCGATTCTGTTACTGAGTTTTCCTGACCTCGATTTGATATACGCCAAGACTTTCGTATTGTTTTGATATGACTGATGATTTTCGTATAACAACAGCTAATTAGGTAAATTGCTTGTTTATACTCGTAGCTTGTGATTAACATAATGGTTTTAATTTTTCTACCTTAAAAATTCGGCCTAGCGCTTGTATTTCATGATTAAATAACCAACATAAGTTTTTCAGCCCTACTTTGTAAGCCAGTCCGTACACTAGTGCTAGTACTAACAACTTGTATTACTCCAAAATGGCTGTCCCCTAGAAAACACGGATATGCGATCAGCCAAAGAGATATGAAATCGCCATTTTATGCGTTTTCGAGATAGATTATAGTTGTTCAGTATGAGATCTCTATAGGTGGAAAAGATATCTTATATAATATATAGTCTGGGAAACCAATTATGTCAGTAGAAAAAGGCGCTAAATTCAAATTTTGTATGGACCACAGACCCCACACGCCTTTTTCTACTGACGGAAAAGCTTGCCAAACTATATGAAGTCACCTTCAATAATATGTCACTCTAAGGCCACATAACCATGTGACCCGCTCTTATGGCTATACAAATACCGAATAGGGTCGTGTCGTCAAAAGATTAGCTAGAGTAGGTACGTACGTTTAAATTAAGCATCGACTTTGACGTGACAAAGTGTGTAAGCGCAGAGTTAATTAGCTTGGTATCTATCCTTAGTGATGTTGCATCACCATAATCTTCCTAGCGTTGTCCCGGCATTTTTTTGCCACGGCTCATGCTTTGGCAGCTAATCCCGAGAATTGGTGTAGGCACTAGCGTTACGAAAGCGTCTGCCATCTGACCTTCCAACCCAAAGGGAAACTAGGCCTTTTTGGGATTAATTCGGTTTCATCACGTTCCATCATCAAATGATATATCGTATGTAAGTTCCGAAAAACTCATTGGTACGGGGTTTGAATCTGCGAACTCCAGATTGAAAGTCGCTCTTACCAACTTGTTTGTCAGCCTTGTTGTCACATGTAGTCACAAAATCAGAAAGGAATCTCCCTCCTGTGGTACGGTAAACCGGTCAGCCCTACCTAAACTTAACTTAGGTCAAATTTGAGATACCTAAGTATTACGTCGGATTAAGCATTAAGCTGGCATTCGGGTCAGTGCTAACTGGTACTTTTTAGACGTACTCTTAATCGATACTGTTCATTTGACAGTAGTTACTTAGAGGTATAAGTTCAGCCAAAGTGAAAAGAGCGTTTGAGGGAAAACCGACAGCACGCCGCCCGGCCGGTCAACCTAGAGCGCCGGCCTGAGCATTGGATCAGGATAGAGCGAGATTGGGTTTTGGAGCCACCTTTTTTACCCAATTTGCACAACTAACCATTGTCGTATCCGAACTCTTATCCTGCAAGTCGGTTCTGTTTGTAGCGTGGTCTATATGGATTTTCGTTTGCTGAAATGACTCCCGCCCCGCGCGCGAATTTGCGCGCCCGAAACACTTAAAACTTTTTATTTTCTTGATTTTTTTTCACATTTGCCATTTTGGTGTCCCCCTATCATTTGGCGCCTAGAACGGCCGCTCCATTCGCTCTAACCTAGATCCGGCCCTGACCTAGGTATCGATGGGCGGATGTGGTGGACACGGATCTGCGCGAGCTTCAGGTTGAAGACTGGCGAGAAACTGCACAGGACCGGGATCAGTGGCGAGCAGTCGTGTTGGAGGCTAAGACACACTTTGGTTCGCTGCGCCAGAGGAGTAAGTAAGTAAGCCAAAGTTCATAAAATATACTTACATACACAACCTTATTGTCAATGACTGAGAGTCGTGTAAATATATTTTTGGAACGTTGACTTGTAAAGATGGTTGTGAACTCGATTGTAACTAGTTACTTTATAAAATTAGTGATTGAACACAAATAACATAAGCAAAAAATCTGAAGAAATATAAAATTTTACTATAATGAAACATAATTATTAACAATTTGTCACGATAGACCTGACATTTTTTAAACAAACTTATTTAAGTACACAATAAATAGTATTTTATACAATAGCTGTGGAGATCAATGGGAGAGCTCAACGAGGGGGGGGTGGGTTTAGGGTCGGCAACGCGCATGAAACTCCTCCGGAGTTGCAGGCGTACATAGGCTACAGAGACTGCTTACCATCAGGCGGGCCGTATGCTTGTTTGCCACCGACGTAGTAAAAAAATTAAAAAAAAAAAAAAAAAGGTTAGGCCTTGGAGCAGTGGGACACTATATCGGACTATAAAAAAAATCTAATGATTATTACGAAAAAAAAAAAGCGTAAAATAGAGCGGAGAGGAACTTAACAATTCGAAAAAACGGCTTCTGAAAATCCATTGGTTCGAGAGTTAATTGAGCCATATCATATATCAGTAATGGCATAGTCACCTGCAATAATTTACGGGGTGAATATACAGGCCATACTGAGCAATGTTCACTATGGGACCAACTCCGAAATCGCGAAAAAAATTGTCTGTTTCATACAGTTTGGCTATCTGACCTTGACATTTCCTATGGGAGAGTAGAAAAAAAAAGGTGATTTCGGGGTTGGTCCCATAGTAAAACTTGCTCAGTATGACCTATATATTCAACCTATAAATTATTGCAGGTGACTAAATAAACTCCCTGTGTAGTGACTAGGAAAACACATAGCACAGCACCACATTTAAAATGCTTCCAATCTTTTGCATGGATACTTATACATAATTGAACATGGAAGCATTTTGCACATACGCGCCTTGGCTAGACTTCGCGTGATGATAATCACAGGTGAGATTCATCCGATCTCGTGCAGGATAGGCGATTAACATAATCTTTGGTTTAAAAACACTTAATAAGTGCCAATTGCCTAATTTTTTTTCAATTTATTTAAGTAAATTATAAATGAAATAAAAACGTTTAGTTTACTTATAAGAATTAGGCGACATACAATAGATACATACTCGTATCTACTTACCAGCCTTCTAAGTCCCATTGTTCTTTTAAAAGGACAAAATCAAATTGGATTTTGAACTATAATGGAATTAACGAAGATTCCGTATTAAAAAAATGAATATATATTTTATTTACTTTGTCAGTGTACCTATAGAAAAGTAGTATATTCATGGCCATTCTTAAATGCATGTATTACATAACAGATATTATGATACTACTCGTAAGCAAAAAACATCCTTATCTGTATTAAAATAAGGTATAATTTTGTACACATTTACAGATATATGAGTTGGTAAAGTTAAAGCTATAAATATTGATTTAGTTATAATGCACTTAAGACCAATTAAAATGTCTGTAATTTATAATTAAGTGTAATTTTATTAAAGGAAGTTCATTTAAAAGTATTTGCATTCGAAGGCTAACATGTGAAACGCATAATCCAATGCACTACTGCATCATTATTGAAATACGAGGAAATGCCGCCAGCATCCTTGGTTCAAATGCCTCAAGGGCCTTTTTTAGTTTTAAGCTAGTTATTAATAGTTATACCTTTGTATACATAATATATCTATTATATAAATATTACATAATTAAAATAGGTGGGCAAGCCTGGCAAGTTTTCTGCGAGAGCGATGTTGCCAGACGAAGCAAAATAGAAAACGCGAAAATTGCAGGGTGTGGCAGTGTGGATTAGTGGTGACACTGTTCGTGTCTTGAGTATATCACACATTTTCCATAAGGCTTGACCATTTTTGGGTTCCGTAGCCCTATTATTATTTTATTCGTATTTTTGGGTTGGGTAGCGTAGTAGGATTCCTTATAGTTTCGCCATGTCCGTCTCTCTGTATGTTCGCGGCTTTGCCTCGTGATCATTTACTGCTAGAAAGCTGAAATTTTGCATGGATATATAAATCAGTTACGCCAACAAAGTCGTAAAATAAGAACTACATATTAAAAGATTTTTAGGGTGGCTTACACGAAAAGTGGGGACATTTTTTTTTCGCTTTAACCCTATAGCGTGGATCTTCAGTAGCCATATAATATTTTAGGAAATAATTGATCTGAAAGAAAAAAAATGTGTGTGTGTGTGACCTTTGGACCCATTGTTCACAATTAGTCCAATGGGTCCAAAAAATATGGAAAACATCGTAAAAGTAAAGCTTAAACACTGATTTTTGATTAAAAACTGACTGAGGAAAACTATAGCGAACTTGATCGGTTAAGCCGTTTATGAGTTTTTGCAAAACGTCAAATATTGGTGGTGATAGCACCTACGCATCATCCTAGGCCCTGGACGCTCGGAACAAAAACAATGACAATGTGCGACATTCTCCCACCAACCGCGACACACGAAACACGACGGCTCGCGCCCGTCCCGCTCGCGATATTATGTACCTAATAAATATATTTAAGTATTAATGAGTACCTTTTAATATATTTTTGCATAAGTTATACAGTTTCTCTCCAGTAGCTAGACGAACAAATATTTTAACGGACGGGTTACTACGGAACCCTACACTGAGCATAGCCTGACATGCTCTTGGCCGGTTTTCAATACAACTGCTATGAAAAAATGTATGAAATTTTGGGGACACTTTTCTTCTCTTATTAGGATCAAAAGATCTCGTGATTCTGATAGGTAATAATATAAAAATACCAAAATCTAAAATGCGAGTTGAGGGCACACGGACAGACAAACAGAAAGATAGAGAGATAGACATGGCGAAACTACAATGTTGTTAATTACGGAAGTTATAAAACCCAATATGTGGATTACCTAATCCACAATATTAATGTAAACTTTGTTGCAGAAAATACAAAAATAATTTACAAATGGCGGACTTAATGTCTAATGGCATTCTATACCAGTCAACCATCGACAAAAAAGAAATCGATAGAAATTTAAAACATTGTCATTCTACGGCTTCTGTCTTAGTTGAAATATCAAGAAAATTTGTCCAAAATTTGCTTTAATTTAGTGACCTCAGTTTCTGGAAATTATATCCTAAATAGCGGCAATGCAAACATAACAAAAAAGCGATAAACCGCGAAAAAATTAGGTATATGGCAACACTATGCAGGAGTGGAAATACCGGTTACACTAACTCGTATAGCGTATTTAGCGTACGTAGCGTATTAGCGTTGAACGCTTGTAAAATGAAACTTATGTTATGTGCAATAACCTAAGGTAGTATTTTTATTGGCTTGACTTGATTATTTTTTTAATTTAATGAAAATGCCATCGATGTTTGCCGATTGGGCGTCGAAACCCTAATGAGTACTTGATTACGGTCTTATTGCGGAAAGTTAGTTAGTTATAAGGAAAAAAAAATGTCTTAGAGTCAGAGTCAGACCAAGCCGACTCTGCAGCGATTTTGATTATCTGCCTCTGGCTTGCCTTGACCGGGCGTCCGGAGTGGAGTCGCGAGAGCTGCGTTCTCGAGGGTAATGTGGAAACATAAGTGGCGGGTTGGCTAATAGTCCAGTCACACCTCTCTACCCTCAGCCCTTACACCGGTGTTGCCCTTGAACCGTCCTAGATGTCGCTTTTTGTGGGGGCGATCTCATAACCCAGTATTTAGTTAAACGCTTTCCAATACTGGCTTAGTTCATTTTTGGATTCCATCAACTCCCAACAGTCCTTACACCCTGGCGGATGCTGCATCTGCGAGCGTTCCATGATATGGGTAGGAGCAGTATCCGCTCGGTTTATCCCTTATATTTTACATACCACTTATATACACACTTACATACTTACTTACTCTACGTGTTGGTTTCGGCTCCACGCACGCCTCCCAAATGTCCGGAATACCATTGTTCCGTGATGGGAAAGACGTATGTTAAATTATAGTCCATCGCTTTCACCCAATAACCTAGTTCATTTTAGATTCTGCACGGCTTTAAATGACGCTTTTTAACACGACACTATTAATCGCTAAGCGCCATAATCATTGTCGTATGAGTTTTTAGAACAACTACTCTATAAGGCGGACTTTCTTTCATTGTCCTAACCGAATACTTTGTTGCAAGAACAATTTGGCGCGCCTGCCGGCAGTATGAATCCATACCACCGCGCGTTCAGACGTCAGTGCGCGCGCACTGGCTTGATCATTGCCGCCAACGGCAACATCCGTGCTTTTTTACTAGCCAGTGTGTCGTTTCCTTAAAAATACTGGCCGTTAACAAAAAGTCGTTCAAGTTTTTAGGCCAGTGTTTAAAAAAAATCCCGAAAGTTTTGAAGAATACTGGCCATATTTTAAAGTGTAACAAATACTGGTTTATAATTTGAATATGAATGAGACAGTGATGGTGTCAAATAATACTTGGCAATGGTACCGGGAGGCCATCCGCTCCTGGCTCGAGGATCCTGGGGTGGTGGAATATCAGGGTCTGAACATGACCGCTCTGAAGATGGATCAGGCGTATATGATAGCTGATTCGGAGGTGGATGTGGGGGTGTATAGCGTTTCGGATGACTGCTTTCGGGTAAGGATGAAATTATACATATATAAAGTAAATTAACCTAGTATCTAAAATGAATATAAAAGTTTCATAGGATGAACGTATGGTCATTATGGGCATTGAGACGTTACTTTTTTACGCAGAAACGGTCGCACGGATTTGAACAAAATTGAATAATAAAAATCAAAATTAAACCTAATTTACAAATAATCCATCATTCATTCGTTAAGACCAAAACACGCGTGTATCTACGCAGGCAGCCGGACCCTTGTTTGTGGCATACGTTATATGTAGTTGTATCTACTGGTGGTATCTGGTGTATATCGGTCTTTACAGATACTGTTGTCATTAATTTAGTGCTGGTCTAAGATCTTATCCAAATGCATACTAATTACATACCGAGTCATTAGGCTGCCGTTGCACTGAATCAGAGAATAATAATAATAATTAATTAATAATAGTACTATCGTACAGAAATGATACTTCCTACAAAACCGAAGTCTGACAGGGATTCAGGGACGAAATATGCTGTCCCTGTCTAATGTATGGCACTATCCCTTTCAGCCATTTAGGGTTTTTAAAATTCAAGTCATTATCTTATCTGTGGTCGTGCATGTATAGGAACGTCAAGTTGTGCCAACCCTAATAATTGCTCGGAACAATGCTGAGCGGGACGGAGCCGGGAAAAGCCGAAAGGAGTGTCGCCCCACTGTCAGTACTACCAATAGCATTGGTTGTCTTCTCCGCTTCGTTGGATTATAATGGATGGATTTAAACGTATATTAATTAGCTTCGAGGAAAAAATAATAACTAATTATACAATGCCTTAAATATATCATTGCGCAGTTGCTCTATTTCCACAAAAAGTCCAATGTGAAAATACTCACTAACAAGAAAATAATTACAAAAACACGAATAAAATGGATTCACGTGGCATAAAAGGCCAATTCACACATTCTAATGCAATAATTGGAATTATTCAATGCCCCTTTAATTACTTATGGACTAAGAGCTAGGCGCGAAAAATGGTGCCTACATCTTACATTATAATTAGTTCAACGCAACTTGAGAGTTGGATTACTATACTACCCATGTTCCTTTCGGTCATCCTCGGCTCCGTACGGTTCAGAATTGCTCCGAGCAATTATTAGGGTTGCCACAATTTGACTTCCCTCTGGCCGTATTTCCCCGTTGTATGGCGATACTTATGCGCTGTGCGAAATAGTAGCCAGCCCTGGTCACCCGAGACATCATAATGTAAGTTTGTATTGGCCTCGTCCTTATAACTGGATACATCTGGAAGCGGTTAATCGGTGGAGGTTTTAACCGGCCAGTAAAACTTTTGTGGTCTAGTAATAAAAATAGTAGGTACCTACCTATAGCACAGTAAACTGTCATAACTGTCAAGTTTCGTCGCTCTCATTACCATTTTTCGGAGCTAGCTCTCCGTCTCTTGCATGATTTCTTCAAATAAAAGTAGACTCGTACTCAAATCGTACCTATTATACTATTTTACCGAATTATTTACAACATTGCAAATATAGAAACTAGAACAGCACAAAAACTCTATGAGTCAGTATGTCAGGAAATTCGCATTGATATGTATACTATTTACCTTGAGGCGTATTCAGATCTTTATAACAGGTTATGAATTTGATTTGCATTATTATTCTTAACTATGTGATCTGTCAGTGTTAAAAGTGACATTTCTTTAATTAGGTACGTCATATACCTAATATTCAATCAATTCTTGTTAAATCAAGCGTCACTTTTGCACTTACATAAATAAATAAATAAATAATAATAATAAATATTATAGGACATTATTACACAAATTGACTAAGCCCCACAGTAAGCTCAATAAGGCTTGTGTTGAGGGTACATAGACAACGATATATATAATATATAAATATTTATAAATACTTAAAATACATAGAAAACACCCATGACTCAGGAACAAATATCCATGCTCATCACACAAATAAATGCCCTTACCAGGATTTGAACCCGGGGCCATCAGCTTCGTAGGCAGGGTCACTACCCACTAGGCCAAACCGGTCGTCAAAAACTACATACATACATACTACATACATACTTGTTAGAACGTGACAGGCATGGTGACAAATGATATAAAACCGACCATAGCTCTACATATCAACATTATAACCTTGTTAAGCCTAAATTACAACTTATTCCTACAGATCCTGATCTTTTTGGGTTGGTTTTTAGTGTTCCGTCCAAAATTTTGCTCACGGAACACTTATGGAGTCACTTCGGCCTTGCAAATTAGTGAAATGCGGTTTTTTCAATCATTCAGCATTCATTTTCGAATCATTAGCATATTCAATCCTGATACAAAAAAAATCCCAATTTTTTATGGAAATTTTAGTTTCCACTACGTCACGCACATATACAAGTGACAAAAATTTCACACAAAAACGTGACGTAATGGAAGAGATATTTTAGGCCACCTCTTTTAATGGTAGAGTACCTGGGCGACCGAGCTTAGCTCGGTTATAACTATTTATTGTAATATGGTGGTGTATAGGTGATAATCTTTTTACTAAATTAAACTTGTCTAAAACAATAAAAATTAAAGAACATATAAAAAAAAAGTAAGTCACCGGGCGAGATTCGAACCCGTAACACTCGTTTAGCAGTCCGCGTCTTAACCCGCTAGACCAGACGGACAGTGGCCGGCAACACGAAATTAGCGACCATATTCTGCGTCGAAAGAAAAACGCATGAAAACTCGAAAACACGCGTTTTCCCAAACATAAGACTAATCTAGATCGATTGTTTACCCCCAAATACCCCAATATACCAAATTTCAGCAAAATCGTTAGAGCCGTTTCCGAGATCCCGGAAATATATATACAAGAATTGCTCGTTTAAAGGTATAAGATATAGAGTAGAGCCCAAAAGTCCAGATTTGTAAGAATCAGGTTTTTAGTTTTTTTTTAAACACTCTATCACAATCAGAATTTACCTCCAGTTTTTACTGCCGTGTCTTGAAAGTGTTTCCCATACAATTATCTACCTGTATTGTCCATGTTGGTTCCATCAATCAGTTCCGATTGAGCGGAAAGTAGTAACAATGAGTGAAACAAAAGTAAATAGGCAATTAGAAAGTTATTACGGGAACGGCTTTCTGTCAAGGTTACGCAAAAACTGTTCAGATTTGTTGGTCACGGATCTTTTCAATACTCAATATTGACGACCGGTCTGGCCTAGTGGGTAGTGACCCTGCCTATGAAGCCGATGGCCCCGGGTTCAAATCCTGGTAAGGGCATTTACTCGTGTGATGAGCATGGACTCATGGGTGTTTTCTATGTATTTAAGTATTTATAAATATTTATATATTATATATATCGTTGTCTAAGTACCCTCAACACAAGCCTTATTGAGCTTACTGTGGGACTTAGTCAATTTGTGTAATTATGTCCTATAATATTTATTTATTTATTTTAATACTCAATATTTTATTGCAAATTCACAAAGTAGTTGTACAGCTGGCAAACTTATAAGCTAGGTCTTTTTGAACCCTGTTGGGCACTGCAATATTATTATTTACAATTCCAAGGAGAGAATCTGTGATTAACTATCTTATAAACAATACTTATTAGCAAATATAAAATTAAAAATATTATTTATTTCAAAAATACAGACTCTTCGTGTCAAAAGTTAACAAGGTAATATCGAATATTAAGGTCTCGGTGCCGAATAGTTTTGTTCCGTTTGGCGTTGAAACCCTGGGTCCGTGGGGTCCTAGCGCTCTGAGACCTATCAAAGAGACTCAGGGACGCAACTAGGGACTGGAGAGCTGGCAGTTACCTCGCTCAACGCATCAGTCTGGAAGTTCAGCGGGGTAACGCAGCCGACATCTTCGGGACCTCGCCGCAGACCTTTTTTTGTCTGTATTTAGATTAATTGTCATTTTAAGTTGTTTCTGACATGTTTTTGTGCCTTATAGAGATAACTAATTGAAAGGTTGATTATAGACTTTTAACTATTGGTTGACGCCAATATACCTAGTTATTTGTGCAACAAGAGAGTTAAGGTGCGACCAGACCCCAGCTTAAAAAACGGTCACGATACGGAATCGCAGTGACGCGTCGTATGCGTACCGTTTTTGACGCATGCCCCCCACACCGCTGCTTAAAAAACGGTGACGGTACGGAATCGAAGTGACGTGCTTCACGCGAATCTTTTTTGTTCGCAAATCTTTGCGTCTTTTACGTCACTGGTGTGGTGTCTGCCATAAGATCTCCGTGTAATATTTTTTGCGATTTAAACGCAGATCAATTACCGGTGCGTCAGCGTATTTTAAGCAGCGGTGTGGGGAGCATGCGTCAAAAACGGTATGCATACGACGCGTCACTGCGATTCCGTATCGTGACCGTTTTTTAAGCTGCGGTCTGGTCGCACCTTTATTAAGTGCAAGTTGTAGAATGAGCTACCTTTTGAGGTGTTTCCCTTACGCTATGATATGATATGGAGTTTTTAAGAAGCAGTTATAGGGTTCTCAAATACCTAGGGAATCCGTGCACACTAGGAGAGGCAATTAGCAACCTGAAGACTTTGCTAGGCTTCGTGGAGGAGCTGGGGTGGTTAGAGTAGCGCTACCTCGTTTCACGCAAAATAGACACAATGGTTGTCGATTTGCGGAAAATGCCCAGAAGCACTAACTAACTAACTAGGGTTATCAAAGGTTGTCAACGCATAAGTCCTCGTTTGCTGCCTATTATATACCTACATAAAAAAGTTAGCTCCCACTGCGAGTGCTAATCGTGAGTCCCGTGCAAGCGAACAATTCTATGTAACTTATAAAATACTCTTGAGCGATTTGAATAGTATCGATTACTAACCAAAATATTACTTAAACTTTGAAATATATTGGCGCTAATAAAAATTATAAGTATTTTTGAAATTGATGACGAAGTAATCCGTTGAAATCGATCTTAATTTAGTTGAATTGAGAACCGTCCTAATTGCTCTAAATTAAAATTGAATGTCTATGTACATTTATTTGAGATCCACTGTAGATAGATATTCTCTCAAAAGGCTTTATTAAGCTTTTTTTTATCAAACACTAGGGTTAGCCAACTAACTAACCGTTTATAGAGGGTTAAACTGTACTGTATAAACGGCGGAACGCGCAACTGGCCTCTAGTAAAATCCTAGCAAATTGCACTGAACTATAATTACAAGTACGAAACGTCACGGGATTTCCAGGGGGCGGCCTGGAGAATGGTGCTTGGCACTCGAAGTTCAATGACCTGCCATTACTGATATGGAGAGAGGACGTGGCGCGATTACCTCCAGACAGTCAGGGCCGAAGGAAATAAGATACCACATATATCAAAGCAATAAGACCGACCTTCCCTATGAAACCGATGTTGCCGGGTTCGAATCCCGGTAAAGGCATTTATTTGTGTGATTAACACCATAGAGAAATAAGAAGTAATAGAGTGCTCACTCCATATATCAGTTTTGGTACCAAAATGATTATTATATTCGCAATCGACATCTAGCATCGCGTAGCGGAACTCTCAGTACTGCTACTCGACAATAGATACCGCGGTAAACAAAAAGTCTAATGCTCAACGATTTTCAGCTAATATTATAACCAGGGTAAGCGTAGGAGTTGAAAATAGAGTTCCGGTTACTCTGGTTATAATAATAAATAATAATAATAATAATTCAGCCTATATACGTCCCACTGCTGGGCACAGGCCTCCTCTCATGTGCGAGAGGGCTCGGGCTATAGTCCCCACGCTAGCCCAATGCGGGACTTCACATACACCTTTGAATTTCTTCTCAGATGTATGCAGGTTTCCTCACGATGTTTTCCTTCACCGAAAAGCTAGTGGTAAATATCAAATGATATTTTATGGTTATAATATTAGCGGAAAATCGTTGATCATTAGACTTTTTACTTCTTATTTCTCTCTGTTAACACAGATGTTTGTTCCTGAGGCATGGGTGTTTTCTATGTATATAAGTATGTATTTATCTATATACGTATGTATATCGTCGACTAGTACCCATAGTACAAACTTTGCGTAGTTTGGGGCTACCCCGATCTGTGTAACTGCAATATCTTATGTATACCCTATCTTTCGCAAATAGCTGTATATATAATTTTACAGTTGGTATGACAATTATTTATACCAAATATATACACATGACTGCAGCAAAAACAATACAAGTATCTGTAGGGAACAATCAATTGATTAAATTAATTGTTGTCAGTACTGAACTATACAAACAAGTTCGACACGTCACGGGATTTCCCGGGAATGAGCTGGCAATGCTCGGCCTTCAACGCAGTGTTGTCACATCTACCAACTTTTTAGTAGATCTACCTATTTTGCCTGCGTTCTACCTATCTACCTCCCTTGGCCTGAAATCTACCTATTTTTTTTTAATTTGCAATTGCTATTCTCAATACATGTGACGGAACATTACTTGATTTCTACCGATTTAATGAAAACTTGCCAGAGAAACAGATTATACTAGCAATTTTCATTAGCTACAAACAATGGAAATCCTAACTTTTGTTTCAATTTCTTTAATAAACACATGTACTAACATCACAATATTAAAAACGAATAAATAATTTGAAACATTTTATACACATTTTTAATCATAAAAATGTACTTGCTATTGAGTGGTAGATATACCTGTTGGTCATTTTAAACTCCACCCATTTCTACCTATTTTTCTACCACCCTGTTTTACCACTTCGTCAAAATTGTGTGTGACAACACTGCTTCAACGTGCAATGTCCTGCCATAATGATACTGAGGGTGAACTCCGAGGAGGAGGTGTCCGTTTCACCTGGGGCAAAAATGCTTTCGTATTGTACGGATGTGAAATTTTGTGAGCAGGTTCGATGATTAAATAGATTTTTTGTCGATTCATTATTTGGAAACACATTCACATAACTATGATTTAGGTCTCAATTATGAGTCGAAAACGTTGTTCGTTCACAGGTTACGGACTTCATTGGACATATATAATAGTTGACATTGGTATAAGGAAGTTGCACGGAACATGCAGGGTTATGTTTTCAAAATGATGGGTGTTGCCAAGGCTCGGTAAAAATCTATATGGAACAATCCATAGATACATTTCATTGTTGGTAATACTGAACGGGATTTCCCGGGAACGAACTGACAAGTGCTTGGCACTCAGTGCAATGCCCTACCATTACTGAACCGGTGGGAGGGCGTAGCGTAGGTACGATTACTTCCAGACAAACAGGGCCGAAGGAAATAAGATATCACATATTATACAGGGCGTCCCAAGACCATGGGACATCAAGGGAAAGTACCTTAAATATCGTAGATAGGATATTATGCTGAAGGAAGACTTTATTTTATTTTTAAAAGTAAGTAATATTGCATTCAAAGAATTTCTAAAAAAAAAATTGAAAATTGCTTACCTTTTCTGGGAACTAAACCGAATCTTGAAATTTTAATCAAAAATTTTACTCTATTCATTTCTTTTGCGATATCATATTTCTGAGATGACTTATTTTTTATGCATTCTTTTGATTGGCATCATAAAAATACAGCGTGTTTTTTTTTCACATTTGAGTCGGTTCGAATTCAGGACAAAGTAACTTATTTTTTTTTTAATTGTTGAATGCAGTATTACTCAGTTTTGAAAATAAAATAAAGTCTTCTTTGAGCAAAATATCCTATGTCTTATATTTAAGGTACTTTCCCTTGATGTCCCATAGTCTTGGGACGTCCTGTATATATGTATAACAAAATTAGATGTAAATAAAATTAATAACTATTTATTATTTACAATAACAATATACATAAGGGATATAAATAGAGGATTACTATAACTAGCTTATATATAAAATAGGCCCTTGAGGCATTGTGCCAAGGATGCTGGCGGCATTTCCTCGCTGTATCGCAATACTGATACGTTGTGCGAGGAATCCGTCAGCTCTTCGGTAAATAATAATAACTATTAAATTAAAAGTCATCTCTCTCTAGTAAGACAAGTGAGTCATACGAAAGAAAATTTGAAATAGAGGTGTATTGTCAAAGAAATTTTGTAGCCACGTAAATTTACTGCCATCTTTCGACACATGATTAAAACTTTTAGAACGCCATTTGACTTGAATCCTTATTATTTCACCGATATATTTTAAATTTGTTAACTATCAAAAAGTGGCGCCATCTTACCGGGCACAACCTAAAGGTTATGGCGCCATCGCTCGAAACAATGTTGCCATACCTTTGGCCTTTTGATATATTAGATGGCGCCATTTTTGATATTGAACAAATTTGACATATATCATTAAAGAATAAGGATCAAAGTCAAATGGCGTTCTAAAAGTTTTAACCTTGCTGTTTTAAATTTGCTGTAGCAATAAAGTTTTCTTTGACAATCCAGCTCTAATTCAAATTCCCTTTGGTCTTAGTAAACTCAATACTAACTCCAGTTTCCTCTATTTCATACATGCAGTAGCGCGATGTGTGTCAAGTGCTCTCGGCATGCGAGCTCGTTAGAGAAATTATCGGTGATTGGCCATCGGCCGAGATACGCATTGTTACACGGTATAAAAACTATCCTACTTCGCGGTGTTGCTAAATGTTGAATTACTCAATTTCCTTTCTTACGGTAATATTATTCCTTCTTAATATTACTAGATTATCTTTTATTTGGCCAATTTTTTACCTACCTTATAGCTTAAATAATAGAAATAGCTTGATTGTCGTAATCGTAAAACAATGGAATCAATTTACTTTTCACTTATATCCTTCCTCCTCCTAAATTATGTACATTTTTTTTGCAATTTACTCTTATGATAAAACACTTCAACTTCAACAGGCAAATATTTTATAGGATCCAAATTATTTTCATTCTGATTTTTAATTAATATTATCAGCCATTTTTAATTAGCATACTATCTTATGTAATATTGCACACTATTAAACAATGTCTTTCACTGAGTTATAAGTATATGTATATTTTAAGACCCATGTAGTAAAATATAGCATAGGTACATATTAAAGATCTTTATACTACGATACAGCATACAGGTACTTACTTATATAATTAATTGATCAATTAGCTTAATTTGTCAAAAACATTAGTGTCAGTGGCAATATCGGTTTAGACACAGGTGTAACAAAAACATTGGTAACGCAATTGACCTAATTGACCTAATTACGAAGACTTCAAATGTTTACGTTAAATTTGCGTTAAGTAAGACTTTTTCATAAATCAATTGACTAGAATGATTGAATTGACTATCTTTTAAGAATATAATGGTGTAAGATTTTTACATAAACAATTAGGTAGGTACTTAGTTGGAAATTATTGGATCACTTTGTTGTCCATCTGTCTGTCTGTCAAGACCCTTTATATCTTGGGAACGCGTGGAGGTATCGCTTTGAAATATTTATCTACGGGGTATAGGTACCTACATGAATAGCACTGAACCAATTTTCGCTAAGTTATTATTAGGGAGAAGTTAACATACGCTTGTTATATCGGATATGCAGGCTACAAAATATACATCACCTAGTAGAAATAAACACAACATAAAATTACAATTTAAATTCATCTGTGTAATCAACATGACCGTTCCGACCGTTGTGTTATGTTAGTGGATTTATGAATAGATATTGACGATCCATTGCAGGAGGTACTATTCTATCTTCACATTATTTTTTAATCTTATGATAATGTAATTATTTAATTTATGGATTGATATTTTATTGATTATATTCATGTATACCTGTTTTGACGATCATAATCTGAATTCTTGTAGATTGACATGCTTGCAATTTATAATGTAATCTGTATTAAGATTACTAGGTTTTTCGTTGCTAATTTTGAAGAAAAAAAAAAGGTAAATCTATACTTAAACCTTGTTTTTTATTGTGTCAATAACTTACTAAAAATCATGGAGAATGCAAAACATTTAGAAGAGGAAAACATTTTATCTGTTTTTATAAGAAAAGTATGTGTAATACGACTTATACGTCCCTCTTAAGTAGGCACCCTGTTTTTGTCATATTTTTAGTCGCAACTTTTGAAAAAATTATTTGTGTTTAGATCGCGTGTTTTATTTTTTAGTTATCATATTTTTTTCTTTCGGAGTTATTATATCCGAAAATATTAACTTTATCAATCAATGATTTGTTGAAACCCGTATTCGTTTTGAAAGACCAACTATACCCCACACCGTTGGTGTAAAGCCAAAAAAAAAATTATGGGAGGTACCCTAAAAAAGTTTCTTTTCTTAGTTTTTATTCCTTGAAGCTGTGAAAAAATCATACTTCTAAGTTGACGTAAAAAAATTATACGGCCGCCTGAAAAAAGTATATTTCGATATTCTCAAGGGAATAAAAAATGTATAGGGTACTTTCTTGTTACCTAGAACTATGAGATTTGGTAAGTAATATCGTCTTAAGAGGAATTTCCTCTCGCGGACGCATCGGCTGTTGAATGAGCTCCCTGCCGAGGTTTTCCCGAGGGGTTACAGTATGGGGTTCTTCGAAAAAGGAGTGTACTTGTTTTTGAAGGGTCGGCAACGCGCATGAAATATCTCTGCCGGCCTAGCCAAGGTGACAATCGTCATCGCTACGACAACGAAACGCTTTTTGTGTCTCTCTATCGCTCTTCCATATTAGTGCGAAAGTGGCAGTTGCGATTCGATCGCTATGGAGCGTAAGCAATTTGCATGTTGGCTACGCGGCCTGGTGTTGCAGGCGTTCATAGGCTACGGTGACTGCTTACCATCCGGCGGGCCGCATGCTTGTCTCCCACCGACGTGGTATAAAATTAATAAATAAAGAGTTTTTCCTATTGACTTTGGAGCATAGTCTCCGCTTTGGCAACCTAAGCAAGCTGCGGGAGCAGACACTAATTTTTATTTTACGAAAGTGACTGCCATCTGACCTTTCAACAGTTTCAACAAGCAGGAAAAACCTCATTGGAATTACTTCTTCACCTTTTGTACCTACAATTAGTTTCTGTGTATATTACGAAAAGTATTATCAAATCTGAGTGAATGAATTAGTTATTTATTTCTTTAAAATAATATATATTTCTGAAACAAACGACTGTTTTTCCGAGAAAATTACCGTAAAATATAGGTAACCGCAATTTGCATTGTTCTTTTGTTATACATTTTATTACTTAAGTATTATGGCACTAGTTTACACGTTTCTATGTTTTTCTCTATAACATGACATCATATTAAGTAGCTATGGAAACATTGTGTTCATGCAAAGCAAATATGAATATTAGGTAGCTATGGAAACATTGTGTTCATGCAAAGCAAATATGAATATTAGGTAGCTATGGAAACATTATGTTCATGCAAAGCAAATATGAATATTAGGTAGCTATGGAAACATTGTGTTCATGCAAAGCAAATATGAATATTAGGTAGCTATGGAAACATTGTGTTCATGCAAAGCAAATATGAATATTAGGTAGCTATGGAAACATTGTGTTCATGCAAAGCAAATATGAATATTAGGTAGCTATGGAAACATTGTGTTCATGCAAAGTAAATATGAATATTAGGTAGCTATGGAAACATTGTGTTCCTGCAAAGCAAATATGAATATTTTGTATTTTGGGCGTCAGCTAAAATTAAACCATGTTTTTGGCACGAAAAGGTAATGAACGGAGATGGATATAATTTTAAACAACAAACAAGTTAATAATACCTCGTCTAAAGGCATATTAATAAAGTGTATATGTTACGGGTAACTTGATGAACCGGGCAGTATAAATAATGACCGGTCATTATGAATAATACCCAATAGCGTCGGGCAAAGTGATAAATTAATTTCTTTGGCAGGTTCATATTAATATTACCCGACGGCCCGTGGTCTATTTAATAAGCTTTGCTCACCCATACAATTATAATTACAAATTTGTTTATTTGTTTATTTATTTAATCAGTTTACAATTGCACCTTAACAGCTAAAGCCACAGCGGCACAAATGTATAGTTTTCAGATTTTCCCTGTACTTATAGACAGAATTAAACCGCACAGTACAGTTATTTAATCGTATGTCGTATTTACATAAACATTTCAAACAATATGTAGCTGATTAAAATAATTATAAATCCACATTCAGAGTCTCGAGCCACGAGATTGCGTCAGGTGTTAATTTAATTCTTCCGGGTGCCTGGAAAAAAGTACAGGGGGCAGCGCTGTATAATATGCTCAAAGGTTTGAACCTCTTCGTCGCAGTCACAGGGCGCAGTCCCGGTAGCCCTATTTATAAAAAAAAACTCTAGGATAAAGTATAAGATAACGGTTTCCAGGTTTTAATATCTGTTTTGGTTATGTTATTCATAATAATACGGATTCAGGTGCGCGCGAGTTGCACTACGAGTACTGCGACTCGAGTCAACGTCATTCACAAACTCCCAGATTCGCAAATTCCCAGGTGATGCTTCATTAGCATCTCATTTTGATGACTGTCTAACCCATGCCAAGTTTCATCTACAACCGTAAATGATGCATGAGCGGAATCTCCTAGGAATTTGCGAATAGGTATAGCCAAGAAAATGTGATTGCTGTAGAACGACCCTTTACGGTACTTTTAATTTTCATATTTTCTCTTGTTTCAAGTGTCCCTTCGAGCTGCAGAAGAATATAAAAGCTGGTGCAGAAGAGTCGTGGGTGGTGGACACAGCGCACCGCTCCTCATGGCGGGTGTACCACTCCTCAGAACGGTACATCTCCGCTACCAACACAACGTAAGTTACCTTAGTACCAATTCCTGTCAACTATAAGGGCCTCCGCTAGCTGGCGCGGGTGCACGGAGCGGACGAGCGAGTTAACGAAAAATAGTATGAGTGACGCTAACTGAAACGGACGCGTGCGGCGGATTTCACCTACAAATAGCACCCGCGTGCGTGCGCACGCGGCGGGCGTCCGCGTCAGATAGCGTAGGCCCTAAGATGGAGCTAAGACAGCTTCCGATCACAACACATAGGCGCTCCTGTACTAATTTAGTATATCAGCAGCGCCAAGGGTTTTTTTTGCAAACCATGGTATTACACATGTTCTCAAAATTAAATAAGTACAGTATATATATATATATATATATATATATATATATATATATATTATTTATTAATTTAGGTCACGTTTGAAAATATCGATACGGACAAAGTGTCAAAAATATGTACACACTACGCTAATATATGGGCAATAAGGTCGTGTATACATATTTTTGTCACTTCGATCGTGTCGATGTTTTCAGACGTGGCTGTACCTATAATATTTATATCTTATACCTTTAAACGAGCAATTCTTGTATATATATATATATATATATTTCTGTGATCTCGGAAACGGCTCTAACGATTTCGCTGAAATTTGGTATATGGGGGTTTTTGGGGGTATACAATCGATCTAGATTAGTCTTATGTTTGGGAAAACGCGTGTTTTCGAGTTTTTATGCGTTTTTCTTTCGACGCAGAATATGGTCGCTAATTTCGTATTGCCCGCCACTCTGTCCGTCTGGTCCAGCGGGTTAAGACGCGGACGGCTAGAAACGAGTGTTACGGGTTCGAATTTCGCCCGTCATGTTTGTGTACGATAGCGCAATAAATGAACATTGTATTTTACCACATAAATGATAATTCTTTTATATTGATAATTAATAAAAATCGTGCAAAATTATTCCCTAACCATTCCAAAATATCAAAAATGCACAACGTTAATATTCAAGTTTTCACTTCTGCCGGCACTCCCGGAGTGCAACCCGTTGTTTTTTTATTTATTTATTTAGGATCACCAACAGACAATAATCATGAAAAATAATTTGTGGCTTACGTAACATTAAGGGTAGATGTTTGTCCAGTTATCTATAGGTAACTACAGCTTATTCCAGTATCTTAGGACAAACAATATAGGTACAGCTAGGACATTTAGACTTAAGCTATTAATCAATAAAATTTAATAAATATTACAACAATAGCAGGAAGTTATGATAATTGAATTAATTAACTTGCACTTTGCGACAGAAAGAAGCGCTGGTGGCCTAGCGGTAAGAGCGTGCGACTTGCAATACGGAGGTCGCGGGTTCAAAGTCAAACCCCGGCTCGTACCAATGAGTTTTTCGGAACTTACGAGTATGTACGAAATATCATTTGATATTCACTTGTCGCTTTTCGGTGAAGGAAAACATCGTGAGGAAACCGGACTAATCCCAATAAGGCCTAGTTTACCCTCTGGGTTGAAAAGTCAGATGGCAATAAGAATAAAAAAAATAGTCACAACCGAGTACATGCGGAACCTCCTTCTATGAAATTGAAGTCCGTTAAAAAGTTTAAAAAATCGACGATAAATTATTAGTTAGTAGTTAATTAATATAATTATTACTGATTACTTCAAGGATAACTCACAATTGGTTTTTTTTAGCCGATTTCTGTGTCCCACTGCTGGGCCTTTCCCCTTAATTTCCACGACTCCCGATTTGGTTTTTACTCTGGGCAGTTATTAAGGAAGTTGTCCAGGGCATCCCGCCATCTCCGCTTGGGCCTGCTCGCCCACGCTTCTCTACCGGCATCCACTTGGTGGCTACGCCAGCCCACCTATGGATGCATGCGGTAGACGTGACCGGCCCGATCCCATTTGAGCCTAGCGGTTTTTTCGCCCACGTCTAAAATGCGAGTTTTAGAGCGCGGACGGGCGTTACGGGCACTAATAAGAATGGTGGTAGTTCAGTGGTGTCACTCACGAATTCGAGCCAGTCGTACAGTCTAATGCAACTATAGTTGCGACCAATCGACCAATCGTGTTGTGGCGTCAGACTACACGATTGGCTCAAATTTGTGTGCATGTCACCGCTGTACTGGCCTCATTCTTATTGAAATTGAAATCATTTTATTTCGAGCAAAAAACTCATATAGTGTTATTGCCCGTGAGGCTCTTCCTTAGATATATGTCAATGGCAATATAGTGTTTCTTATCTGATCGGTTCTTTGAAATCCTAAAATGTAGCATTTGTTATTATGATTAAGAAATTGCTTGTTATCGATATCGAGTACACTTGAGTCGATATTTAATCTCTAGCGTACGTTTTTGATCCCTAAAACCCGACATTGGTATAGTTCGCGTCATCGCGTCATCACCACACGATGACACGCAGATTTTTTTGTGAGATCTAACCTTTAATGACATGACATTACGAGTCAAGGCACGCGTCTTCGTGAATGACAAGATCACCCTTTTCTAACCGATTTTTTGTGTGATCCCCTATATGGTACATAGGTACAGGTACTGCCCTAGTTGGGCTACTCCAGGTTTGATCACGTTTCAAAATGCTAAAATTAGAGCAAAAGTGAAGGGTTTCCCCATACACAGTCATAAAATAAAACACTTAAATCGGTACATAAACCCCGGTTTATTACGGAAGACAAATATTTAATTTTATATTGGTTTTAAGTACGCAATGTATTTACGTGAAAGTGAAAGCATTTGACAAAATTGGACATACCGCTCAACCTGTCCGGCTCTGCGCATTAACCCGTGCATGTAATAAAAAAATATTTGTTTAAATTTGAACTTTAATAGCTGTCAATAGAGTTGAATATTATACCCGTGTCGTATCGTTTGCGGTAAAGGGTACCTACGTGTAATCGTACGTTAAAGAATTTCTTGCGGTACAAATACAAATTGATTTGATCCGAATAGCTATTGCTAATGGTATGAAGTGTGTGGTCAGGTAAAAAATAATACACAAATCGATCAAGCTCCACAGTAAACTCAATGAGGCGTGTGTTGTGGTACTAGGTGACGATTTACTTATACAATCTATACCTAAGTATAATTAAATACTAAAATTCATAGAAAACATCTTTATGTACACACATACCATAAACCCTTTATGATGCCTTCAAAATCCGTAAATAATGCCCAACATTACGATAAACTGTTTTGTTACAACAAATTTCTTATCTGTGATGATGTTGTTATTGCTTCGTAACTACATCAAAATCGATTTGGTTATACATTCAAATTTGGAACATCTATGAAAAAAAATTGATTTGCCCTCTATTCTTATATCAATCGAGATGCCTTTTTGTTCGAAATGAATGTTAGTTTATATCGAATGATACGGAAATAGGCCCCCAACTCTATATAGTTTGTCACTGAATTTAAAAAAAAACTACGAATACGTGACATGCGTGAAAAAAGTTTTCATTTACCGCCATTTCGACGTACAATTTATCTTTTAATTAGTTTTAAGTACAAAATGAATATGTTTTGTTGTTTTTCCGTAATCCGTGATAATACGAGTATATATATAGTATTAGATAGAGATGTCTCTCTAGACATTACTGTTTCGTTCGCTACGGTGCAAATGATTGGCATCTTGGCTAGGCTCTCTGATGTTAGTTTTATCTAATTCAGTATCTCTAGTGTTAATTTATTCGATAGCGTGACGTGACGTACGCGTTTGCGTCAGTCTCATTTTGTATGGCATTTTGAGTTTCCAAAACGTCCCGCTCGGCGCGCTGATTCTAAATCCCATAGAAAATGAGACTTAACGCAAACGCGTACGTCAAGTTACGCTATCGAATAAATTTACACTAGGGGTTCTGTATGTATTTTTCATTCCGTGTTACGTTATTATGTCACGCATAGACCCATTGTGGTACTTTAGAAAAACTAGGTGAATTTATTGCGGCACCTATTCTCACGACATAGTTTCGACTTGTGAAAGAGCCCTTGGGGAATTAAAATTTAAATTCTGATCGAGTAATAAATATAGTTTTCTCACGGGTTAGCATTAAGTCCTTTTTCTACTCGTCGATTGTAATGGTTGAATTAAGATTTCGTATATCAAACTATAATTGCGTACTTTTCATGTATGTGCTCCCAACTCAACTATAATATTCATTTCGATACGCTGTAGTCAACTATAAAAGAAATTGACCAATTACGTGCCGCTGCGCTCCCATAGAAAAGATTAAACGTGCGCGGACGGAACTAAATAGTCACGAATTTATGCCTTTCGTACATTTTTGTCTACTGAGATACTTACCAATTTTCATTATTATTTAGGTTTTATAGGAAAAATTACTATTTTAGATGACTCGTAGTGATATAATCAAGCTTTTTAATCTCGTACCTCACTTAGGTAACTTAGCAAGCTTCGTTGCCTAAAGACGTCATTCGACTGAAAAGCTCTCTATTATATCACGATTATAGAAAGTTCCATAAGAGCATCTCGTTCGGTCATCTGTCACTACCATTTCATCTCTATACTTATTGTGCCTCTGTTTTTGTAAAACGTGCTTAATTCGTCTCGCCATCTTCTATCTTAAGGCAGTGTCTTACCTGAGCGAATAACTCGCGAACGCGAAGCGGCGCGGGCCGGCGCTTCGCGGCGCGGCGCGGAATTCAATCCTTTGATATAGTCGTTCGATTTGTAGCTGGCCCCCGACGGCTTATCCTTTATCTATTGTTAACTAAAACCGCGCGTGCCACTACCTGCAAAAAAGGGCCCGGTCACTTTAACCGGTTATTTAATTACAACTCCTATGGTAATTGAAATAAGATTCAAAATGAACAAATGGAAAAATAATTTGTGACTACTTGTGTGGTCCCTATACGGATACTGAGTGCCGGCGAGTCGAATGCTACCGAATCAGTCTAAAATGTGTCCTCGATATGCGCAACAAAGGCGCGTTATCGGAGAGCGCACCTACATTGGTTTTTTAAGCGTTGGACTAGCCCGCACTCAGGTGCCAATTAGAATTATACGACCCTTTTTTTGCAGGTAGTGGCACGCGCTGTTTTAGTTAACAATAGACAAAAGATGAGTCGCTGCGGGCCAGCTACAAATCGAACGACTATACCTATGGAAGTGTCCTACTTGGGCGATCTCCGAATGCCGTTGGGCCGCCGCGCCGCGTCGAATTCGCGAGTCATCGCCCACGTAAGCCGCTGCGTAAGTCGAACGTGGCCCCCACTCTGTGTTGTATATGTATGTGGTGTTTATACATATGTTTAAATTTGCAGAGGTCTGGTATGCCAGGCGAGGCCAGACCTTGGCCAGTTCGGGGTCTACCGCCTAAATGCGACAGACGAAGCCTGCAGCGTCAGGACCCTCAGAGAACCTGTCGACATTTATTTGCGTGAGTAATATATCAAATATTATGTAAAGTTTAACATCTTTGCAATTAAAATTAATATGATACGAATATGATTCGACTCGCATAGACGCAATGCATCTCATCAGCTGCCCGAGCGAGATGTACTGCGTGATTGTCAAGGTAATATCGTATCTGGGTACACATTTTTAGCAAACTCGTTCACGTCTTTTCTAGCACAATCGGATTAGGACCAACCTCGAAATTTTTAGAACAGTCATGAAATTTGGTATGTATATACATTAAATGCCCCTTTTTCATGCCCAAACCATTTGACATTTGGGGACCTCGAGGAATCGCAGCCATCTTGGAAAATGTGTACCATCCATGAGAAATTCGCGTTTTACTCAAAATCTACGTTATTTATGAAAATATGGTGTAGGGCAAAATTTTTGTGTAGAATTTAATGAGCTTGGGAACTACATAATTGGGTAAATTATAATACTAATCTCGGCCCCTTCATGATTGGCCCCAACTCGTGCAACTATACTTTTAACCGTCTTCAAAAAAGGAGGACTTTTTTTTGTGTGTATGTTACTCGATATCTCCGAGAATCGTGAACCGATTTTCAAATTATTTTTTTTTTAAATCTAACGGGTATAATCCCGAGATGGTCCCGTTGGCACCAAGTCGGGGTCTGATGATGGGATCTTGGAGAAATCGAGGGAACATGTATGGCGGAAATAGGTACATGTATGGCGCTTTTGGTAATATTTGAAGTCAGTTTTATTTTTGGTTAAAAAGTTTTATAAACGGCCAATTATTGGGCATCCCTATATAGACGTAATTAATAGACTGTTTTGCAAAAAACAAAATGCGTTGAGGGGGCCGTGTCGAATTCAGGGCACCCCACACTAGCGTCTTTTGAGCGTCGCCTCTAGTCAGCGCTATGGAAAATGGCGTCGCTGCGCAGTTTTTTAATACTACGTCGGTGGCAAACAAGCATACGGTCCGCCTGATGGTAAGCGGTCTCCGTAGCCTATGTACGCCTGCAGCTCCAGAGGAGTTACATGCGCGTTGCCGACCCTAACACTCCGCACCCTCGTTGAGCTCTGGCAACCTCACTCACCGACAGGAACACGACACTATGAGTAGGGTCTAGTGTTATTTGGCTGCGGTTTTCTGTAAGGTGGAGGTACTTCCCCAGTTGGGCTCTGCTCTAGATCTGGAATGACATCCGCTGTGCTGTGCCTTACCACACTAAGCGAGATGACATTCAGAATGCCGATACCTCTCTTTTGGGCGTAGTTTAACGTTGGCAGTTGCGCCAACGTTGCGTCGAGCAGCAGCCATAGAGTTGACTAGACGCTGACACTCGGGACACGCTAGTGTGGGGTGGCCCTCAGAGCGTAGAGAGAGACTCTAGTATCGTGACATGAAATCTTGAGCATATCGAGAGATTCAAGTGCCTATGTAAATAATTATGATACCATGTATTTAATGTACACTATTTTGATTTCTCATATAAGTTTATGTTTTCAATAAATATGGCAGTCATAAGGTCAATATCATATAAAGATCTGACAGATCGTAAAATTTCTTCATTACCATCTCGGCGAACTATATTATTGTGCCGGTCAAGGTTTCGTGCGCATTAATTTTCGTTTTTTGTTCATAATAAATAAGTTGAATAACTTATAGACCCGTCTTGGCCTTGAACTTAATACATTTGATATTAAATCGGTGTCAGTACCCACTGACACCGATTTAATAGCAGTTGTACGTGATTTCGGTCTAGGTAAAATGTTAGAGCGTTTTCACACTGTTCGATTCGATATCGGATGGTCCTTGGAGAAAATCGGCTCCTAGGGAGTGCCCTATGGCATCTAGAGCTTTTTTTGTGGTTTAATGTAATTTTTAGTTTAATAAATATGTGAACCATAGAGACTAATACATCTCTATTGTATTGTAGTAATTATTTATTTTAAGATTATTATAATGTAATGTTTACCCAGGTATTGGCTGTTGTATTTATAAATGTTGTTATGTATTTTTCATGTCACTATATGATGTTACTATTAATGTTGTACTGACTTGTAAAAGCGCCCTTGAGGCCTACTTGCAGAATATTATTTTGAATTTTGAACAATTAATACACAAAGAGGCGCCTTTAAAATTTTTTTGTTGTCATATCCGACATCCTATATTGGAACGAACAGAATGCTCGCCTGTATCTTCTTCTTCTATAAGTGCCTTCTCCATCTCGGAGGTTGGCGACCTTATGTTTATATGCCATTCTATCTGAAGTCATGCGAATTAGTTTCTCTGTACTGTCCACGTCCAACCAGTATCTTATGTTCCTTGTCCATGATATTCTCCTTCTCCCACGTCCTCGTTTCCCTTCAATAACTGTATACAAAATGTTATTTGTCTTTGTCTTACAACATTGTTGTTTAACCGCTCGTGCCAATATTGATAGCCGAGCAAGCGAAGGATTCCAAAATTGAAAAATGGAATCTTGAGCGTTGCGAGGGTTATAAGTTACGAGTTAAACAAATATTACCCCCGAGTGAAACACACAATTTTTACTACACCAACCCGAAGAAAATATTAACTGAGATATCAAATAAAATCAAACCAAATCAAATCCAAATGAACGTCATGTATTTATTAATAAACATGTCCTGGTTTTCTTATAAATAAATTTGAATGTTAACTGCACATTCTGTTGTATTCTGCTTCGGCTCTGTTTTTATGTTCTGTGTTGTTTTGTGTTGTTTTACGTGTCTGGGTACACTGAAAATCAGCGTCGCAACACTACTGATGTGCTGCGACACATGCTGAGTGTTATCCTTTTCTGGAACTCCCGCAGCAATGTAACTTCTACTTTACCTAGATTTAAGTCTATTTTAATGTTGTTGTGTATGTGTGTTTCGAATAAAAGCATCATTCATTCATTAAATATTTATCATTAAAAATCATCATGTAAAAGTCTCCCAGCTAACATAGGAAACAACTCAAAATTAGAAGATTACCCCACATGTGGACAAAATGCAACTTTCTCATCGGTTTTTGAATACTCAAGAGGGCCTTTACCAGCTGGTGTGGTGAAATTTATAATTCCCTACGATCTGACGGGGTTTGCATCCCAATAAGTAAAAGCATGTGGTTCCATCAGAGAAAGGTCCATATGCATGAGCAGTCATGCATAACACAGAATGGGGAAGTGTTATCATAAACGTCAAAATTCTATGAAATTTTGATGTTTAAAATAACACCTCTACACTCTGTGCTATAAAAGTTATCAGACACGATGCAGAGTTGGCTTACCCTGACTCTAGCATAGGCAGACTATATCCTAGAGAAAAATACCTACAATCCTATTTTTATGTTTGATTATGTAATTATTTTAAGGTTTTATTTGCGTTCCTATTCTGATCTCGTTCAAGCTGAGGGGAGACCTTTTATCTTATACCTTTAAACGAGCAATTCTTGTATATATATATTTCTGTGATCTCGGAAACGGCTCTAACGATTTCGCTGAAATTTGGTATATGGGGGTTTTTGGTTGTATACAATCGATCTAGATTAGTCTTATGTTTGGGAAAACGCGTGTTTTCGAGTTTTCATGAGTTTTTCTTTCGACGCAGAATATGGTCGCTAATTTCGTGTTGTCAGCCACTGTCCGTCTGGTCCAGCGGGTTAAGACGCGGACGGCTAGAAACGAGTGTTACGGGTTCGAATCTCGCCCGGTGACTAACTTTTTTTTTTTATATGTTCAAGTTTATATATAATTTTTTAATTTTTATTGTTTTAGACAAGTTTAATTTAGTAAAAAAATGTAGTTAAGATTATCAACACCACCATATTACAATAAATAGTTATAACCGAGCAAAGCTCGGTCGCCCAGGTACTTTTATTATTAATTTCACAAGTCCTATATTGCATAACTTTCATAAATCGTACTTCTTTATCGGAAACCCTTGACATACAACTGTCTGTCCTTGCTTCTTCCTTTATTATCTTGTAAAGTGCCTATTCGGTGTTTTTTATAACTCCGATAACTTCTGGAACTGAAAGGCATTTTTTTTTTAAAGTTTTTTTGTATTAACTCGGCTCGGAACCGGTTTATTTTTAAATCCCGAAATAGCGAAATATTTTTAATTATTTTATACTCTTTACGTAGGACTGGATCATGTATTTAGGTAACAACTTTGCATTATTAGATAGTCCCATTAAAAATGAAATAATAAACCAAAGAACGAAAAAGAACGTAATAATACCGGTATTTTTTGTATGAAGAAAAAACCGGTTCCGAGCCTTGGTATTAACCAACCAATCGAAAATGTTTACATGTCAATATCATTTCGAGCATCGATCGTCCGAGATAGTAATTGTGTTTAGTAGCAAATGTATAAAATCCTACTAAAAATAATCAATATGTAAACAAGCCCTAAGGCAAGTGTACACGTTCATAGATAAAAGTACACAGTTGATTATCTCCAAAATGGAGTTAGTTAAAATCTTTGAGAAAGTAATTTATGTAAGCTCAGGAATGCACCCTTAAAATTAAAAGAGTAAAAAAACCGGGTAAGTGCGAGTCGGACTCGCGCACGAAGGGTTCCGTACCATTATTTATAAAAACAACAAAAAAAATATGTTTGTTGTATGGGAGCCCCCCTTAAATATTTATTTTATTCTGTTTTTAGTATTTGTTGTTATAGCGCCAACAGAAATACATCATCTGTGAAAATTTCAGCTGTCTAGCTATCACGGTTCATGAGATACAGAGGGACGAACGGACAGCGAAGTCTCAGTAATAGGGTCCCGTTTGGCCCTTTGGGTACGGAACCCTAAAAAACACCGTGTACATATACGATCTTAAATTATTATCAGTATTTTATTTGATGTGTATTATCTTACGAGTGGTTGTTTATCTCAGACTTGGCCTCTATCCAATCGTTAAGGCCTTGTACGTACGTGCCTTGATCAATTTTAATCAGTACGCTTACCACGAGTTGGTGTTTGACGTTTACATTAGCGTCTGCGTGAACTCGATCGCATTCCCTCTCTATTTCACCAATAGAGAGGGGATTAATGGAATGATGGCCTACTTAGACGACCTGCCCAATATAATTTTTCGTCTACTATTTTCTAATTAAAATACGATATACCTTTAAACCCCCCACTATTTTTGTTACACCCTGTATACAGTGTTTCAAATATCATTTACTCTCGCTACAAATTTGCTGTGACTTATTTTTCGAAAGTATTGTTTTAATAAAAAAACACGTACCTTCTTTCTAATAATTCTAATGCTAAAAAAAGCGGCCAAGTGCGAGTCGGACTCGCCCATGAAGGGTTCCGTACCATTTATGACGTATTAAAAAAAACTACTTACTAGATCTCGTTCAAACCAATTTTCGGTGGAAGAATGCATGGTAATGTACCTATATCATATATTTTTTTTAGATTTTTCATTCTGTTATTTTAGAAGTTACAGGGGGGGGGGGACACATTTTTTCACTTTCGAAGTGTCTCTCGCGCAAACTATTCAGTTTAGAAAAAAATGATATTAGAAACCTCAATATCATTTTTAAAGACCTATCCATAGATATCCCACAAGTATGGGTTTGATGAAAAAAGATTTTTTGAGTTTCAGTTCTAAGTATGGGGAACCCCCAAAATTTATTGTTTTTTTTTTTCTATTTTTGTGAGAAAATCTTAATGCGGTTCATAGAATACATCTACTTACCAAGTTTGAACAGTATAGTCCTTATAGTTTCGGAAAAAAAGTGGCTGTGACATAATCGGACAGACAGACGGACATGACGAATCTATAAGGGTTCCGTTTTTGCCATTTGGCTACGGAACCCTAAAAACGAAATATAGATACCGTTATTCTAGCCTTACTTAAGCCCAACTTAAGCCTCAGTACCTAATTTACGTAAACCATCACCAGTCAATTATTCGCTCGTGACACTACATACATGCAGTTTCATAGTGATTTCATTAAAGTGAAGACAGTAAAAAATAAGGACTGTAAATCGCTACCCAAAGCCGCGCCCCTTTTTATTGTTGTATACGTAGAGGCGGCGAAAGCGAGGGCGACGTGGGCCACCGCCTACGGCCTCGCGCCTCAAAGAAGTATATCTCGGACACAACGTAAAAATGTTCGTTATTTCTTGCGCCACCAGAGGGCCTCGCTAAATGTACCTTGCCGGCATACAATTTTCGTCTTGCCCCGCCACGGGGTATAGGTATATAGTCCCAGAAGTCTTTTATACGTTTTAAGCGGACATTGCAGCCTTCCCAGTGCGCCTTCGCACTTGGCCGCTTTTTTTTAAAGTGTGTTATCGCCTCACCGCCTGCAAGATGTTTAAAAGATTTTCGCCCTTAAGGTAGTTCACCGCGAATGTCCCCGATTGTACATGCGATTCGCATCCAGTGTGATAACCGCCTTACAGTAGGACAGTAGGACGAAAAGTGAACACGTCTTACAGAATATATGAAAATAAGTCGTCCATAAAGTCATACGCATACAACCTACTTACACCTGCAACAATGATGAACGCATTTTTATAATAATAATAATTCAGCCTATATACGTCCCACTGCTGGGCACAGGCCTCCTCTCATGCGCGAGAGGGCTCGGGCTATAGTCCCCACGCTAGCCCAATGCGGATTGGGGACTTCACATACACCTTTGAATTTCTTCGCAGATGTATGCAGGTTTCCTCACGATGTTTTCCTTCACCGAAAAGCTAGTAGTAAATATCAAATGATATTTCGTACATAAGTTCCGAAAAACTCATAGGTACGAGCCAGGATTTGAACCCACGACCTCCGGATTAGAAAATAAATATAAAATAATTGATTAAAAAAATTACACAGCATTAAAGCTAACTAATACACTGTGAAATTTATATAACAGCCATATTAGAGCGTTCCATGTTTCCGAATAAAAACAGTTGAAGGAGTCGCCGTCGTCGGATACGGCGAGGAGGACTATACATGATACAGCCTAAAAAGGACAAACTGAACAAATGTAAAAAAGACAGACTAAGACATGAGAGAAGATTCTCGCTTATCCATCGTCTCACAGAACTTCATACATTCTTTACACAGATCCATCCAACTACTTGCAAATATATCACATTCCGGTGCTTATGCGATTCAGATTTTTGAATGAAGTCCAACATTACAGTCTTTATTTTTTATCTGTCCTCTATCAAAGTGAACGGCACATTAGCCTGACAGATGGTATGGCAAAATTGACTGTATTATAAGAACATTAATGTTCATTTACGAGTCACGAGTGCGATTGAGGCAGGATTCATGCACGCATGCGCTTGTAGCGTTTAAGCAATGTTCTTAGAGAGGCCTGACACTAGCGTCTCCCGAGCGTCGGCGTGTAGTCAACTCTATGGCTGCCGCTCTACGCAACGTCGGCGCAACTGCGCAGCGACGCCATTTTCCATAGCGCTGACTAGACGCCGACGCTCGAAAGACGCTAGTGTGGGGTGGCCATCAATTTGATTCCTGTTGAAACTGGCTAATACCCTCACCATGAGTTTTACGCGGCGTTAAACGCTACTGGGTCAACTCGAACGCAGTGCGTCTCGCTTGCACCAATGACAGTACGAGGGAGATGCATTGTGAATTAGTTTTACGCAGTCGCTAGCGAATATGTCAGTGTCAAACTGAGTTTTTTTTTACTTACGTTTGAAGAATTGTGACCGCGGCCGGCAAAACATCCCACTTCGTCGCTTGCCATAAGGACGAGATTTGCTTATATCTTTATACGAATAACCTGTCAAGGCGTGTCATAAGGCAAGCGACAGAGTGGGACGTTTTGCCAGCCGCGATCACATATTGCTATCCTGCTTGCAGTGTCATCGACCGCCGTCATCAAGGGCGAGACGGCAATATAATTCCGCGCGAGCGATGGAGATAGGCCAGGCATAGCAACAGGCGGGTCAATGCACGAAATTCCTCGCGCTAAGAATATTTTTATAATACGATTTTATGTTTCTATTGTTTTAGTATTTCGTAAGCAATGTATGTAGAATATTAGCATACGATTACTTTAAGGGAAGTGACGGTCTGAATACATCATGGGTGATCTTTATATAGAAAGTAAGATCGTTATGGAGTGGTTCAGATTATGCCTATTAGGTAACGTATACAATTTACGTAATATATTAAAGGTCGTTTATTTAGAATATTAGTCGTTTTTGGTGCGTACGCACCATCGCTGGCCCACTATCTTTTGGCTCCTCTACACGATGGCCCAGCGCAGGCCAGTCCAAGGGAAGCATTTATGCGTTAGAGGGAGTAAGTAATATTGCAACTCATTCCACCGCATAGCTGCGTCCCTTAGACTGGCCTACGCTGGGCCATAGTGTAGAGGAGCCCTTTGATGTGCAGACGAAAACCGACACCGCGGCCATTCCATCGCCATCCCGCCGCGCCATAAGCCATCCGACACCACTACCCTCTCTACACGCTGGCCCAGCTTAGTGGGCCAGTATGATGGCCCATCGTGTAGAGGAGCCATTAAGCCCCAGCAAGCTCGGTTCTCCATACAAACGTAGGCTCTCATTTTAAAACGACTAGCTATATTGTTCAGCCGGCCTAGCCAAGGTGACAATCGCTATCGCTACGACAACGAAACGCTTTGTCTCTCTATCACTCTTCCATATTAGTGCGACAGTGACAGTTGCGTTTCGATCGTTATTTCGGAGCGTAAGCGATTTGCATGTTGGCTACGCAGGCGGAAACTTTGCACTTACAATAGTATAGAGTAGCTAGCTTTAATTAGTTTATGTAGCCTCAGATACCATAGTTAAAAAAAACATATGGGTCAAATTGAGAACCTCCTTTTTTTAAGGCCGTTAAAAGTACTGCGAATATGATATTTTCATACAAAACTTGTTTTTGCTCTATATAGAGGCTGTTTATTTAGTCACAGTAATAATTTACGGGCTGAATATATAGGTCATATTGAGCAATGTTTACTATAGGACCAACCCCGAAATCACGAAAAAAAATGTACTCTCCCAGAGAAAATGTCAAGGTCAGACAGCCAAAATGTATGTAGGTAATTATTTTTTCGTAAATTATTGCTGGTCTAAATAAACAATTTGTATGAGGTATACAGTCATTACTCTAGTCATATGTCATTGTATGTATGAAGTCTTTATTACAATCCAACACATGGTTTTAAAATGAGAACGCAACCCCGTTTGTATGGGAAGGTGAAATTCAGCCGAGCTTGCCCGGGACTCTTAGGGCTCCTCTACACGATGGCCCATCGTACGCCAGTCTATAGTAGACGCAAACCAAACTGACGACCGAGGTCATATCACTATCTCTCTCATCCTACCTACGACCACGCGAGTGTGAATGAGAAGTTTTACGACCCCGGTCGTCAATTTGGTTTGCGTCTACTATAAGGGACGCAACTATGCAGTGGACTGAGATAGCAATATAACTTGCTCCCTCTAACGCATAAATACGTTTCTTGGACTGGCCTACGCTGGGCCATCGTGTAGAGGAGCCATTAAAGAAGTGCACTTGATGATTTAAGTGCACAATTTCGTTATTTTTAGAATCAGATGATAAGTAACTACTTCTTAATGGTCATATAGTCATGTAAGTGCGTTCAAATACCGTAATAAATCATGTGAAGTGCCAGTCAGTAGCAGTTTTAGCTAAGCGGGCGATGTGTACAATAGTATTTTATACAGTCGTGGTTAGTGATTATATCACTATTATATACGATACTTTTTCTACGAGTCATCTAAAATAATACTTTTTTAAATATAAAATATAATAGTATAGGGTTCTTCAAAAAAGGAGTGTACAGGTTTTTAAAGGGTCGGCAACGCGCATGTAATGCCTCTGGTGTTGCAGGCGTCCATAGGCTACGGTGACTGCTTACCATCAGGCGGACCGTATGCTTATTTGCCACCGTCGTGGTATTAAAAAAAAAAAAACCTAAAAATTAGCTGAACACTTCCAAGATAGTTCACTGCATAATAATCCTAATCCTAAACGCATTTGTCGTCAGAGTAGACTGCCCACTGATGAGGCGTTGGAACCAACTGCATGCACCCAACGGCCCAACGCATCATCGAAATAGATTATATTAATTAGTTTTAGGTATTTATTGTTTTGTTTATATTGTACACTAACTTAGATATATAGGTAGATAAATAGTAATTGTTGTATGTACTCGTACTAACACTGTATGAGTTTATTGCTCGAAATAAAATGATTTCAATTTCAATTCAATAAGCTATCAACAGTATTTTATAATGTTCTCATGTAAGTGAATTTGTTATTCTTATGACTTATGAGAATAAATAATCTTAACCGCAATATTACACTTTAAACAACATTACTGAGCAAAACATAAAAATATTCTCGAGAGGTCTTTAGTACGGTCGCCAAGCCGCTCCGAGGCCAGATTTAATTGACTCAGCTCGGCCTTACCCACAACCGGTATCAATGTGTTCGGACAGTTCTCCTGATCACCGTACATGCGGTAGTAAAGCGGAAAAATGGTGGAGGGGATAGTAATGACGTCACAAAGATGGCGGCCGGACCTATTCTTTTTGGCGGTGTATCTCGAAAACCACTTAACCGATTTTAATCATCGAGGTGTCAAATAATAGCTTATATTATGGAGATTATTTCCTTTTCTACAAACATTTACGTGAAACCTATAGGAAAAAAAATAATCACAAAAAACAGTTTTTTTATAAAATTATTATTTTTTATTTTGTAAAAATCTCCGTAAATATTAGCATTTCGCAAATTTTGTTTAATATAAAACATATTGCTTCATTATCAAGGAATATAATGAGCCTTAAAACATACAGATCGAGTAATAAACAATGAAGCTACACTCATTTATTTGCGCATGGGTAACGATAACTGGCTTTTACCGGTCGAAACTGTGGTGACTGTTACGATACGTATTGAATGGAATTTATAGAGTATCGGTTTTAATTACAGAAATTATAATGACAATTATAAAAACCAGACACAATAATGTTACCTTACTTCGACGTTTAGTCTCTTTTTTCGTCTTAATCATAGGTAGGTACATATTTCTTTTTACTTAAAAATTTTATACAGGGTGAACTTTTAACCACCAGTCATACTCTGCGCAGCGACTTTATAGGTCATACTTAACAACTTTTACTATGGGACCAATTCCGAAATCGCGAAAAAAATTTTGACTGTCCCATATAAAGGTGCGACCAACTTTACCAGACCAACACTTTTCCAAACTGAGCTACAGCTGTCCGATGAAGTTAAGTACTTAGGACTAACTCTCGACAATAAACTCAATTGGAACAACCACATCAACAAACGGATAGACAAGGCGGGAGTTGTCTTCTGGCAGTGCAGAAGGATGATTGGTAAGAGGTGGGGACTCAACCCGAAAATTACCCTCTGGCTCTATAAGACGATAATCCGCCCCTTAATCTGTTACGGTGCTCTGGTTTGGTGGCCAAGAACAAACCTAGGCAACGTACGAGACAAACTACAAAGACTTCAAAGGCTCGCATGCGCGGCCACCACTGGCTGCACGAGGTCTACCCCGACTGCAGCCATGGAGGTCATGCTAAACCTTCCACCGCTGCACCTACACATACAGCAAGAGGCCAGTCTCTCAGCGGTAAGGTTGCGAACCCTCAAGATATGGTCTAACATCACAGGAGCTCTTCACACAAAATGCCTGGAAAAGGTGTATGACGAATTTCCAGTGCTTAGGTCAGGCACGGACCGGATTCACAAACAAGCTATCTTCGATAAAAGGTGCAAAATACAGTTATATGAGGACGACAATCATGAAGGACTCAATCCCCGGGAGCTGAGAATCTTCACTGATGGGTCCAAAACAGACAGCGGATCGGACTCTGGAACCTTCTCAGAAGACCTGAACATGTCGATTACCACTCCGCTAGGAGCCCATAACTCGGTATTCCAAGCTGAGTGCATGGGCATCATAAACGCGGCGGCTGCCATCACTGCAAGGAAGGTAGTAGGATCCTCCATCCGCATACTCTCCGACAGTAGAGCAGTCTTAATGGCTCTAAATAGCCATATAGTTACATCCAAACTTATACACGAATGCCACGAACGACTAATGGAGGTATGTCATAATAACAAGATCACCCTACAATGGATCAAGGGACACAGTGGATCCCGAGGTAACGATGCTGCGGACGAGCTTGCCAGGCAAGGATCGAATGCGGGGGCGATTGGTCCGGAACCGATTCTTCCGATACCATTTAGCAAGGTACGCTCAATGCTGCTGGCACGTACAGGGAAACTACACACAGAACACTGGCTGAACCAGACTGGATGCAGACAGGCAAAAGAAGCCATGCCTGGCATCAACGGAAAACTCACAAGGGCGCTCCTGCAACTAGGGAAGGTCCGACTGAGTATGGTAACCAGTGTCATAACAGGTCATGGACTATTTAACAAACATCTTTTCACAACAGGTGTCACAGACAGTCCCCTGTGCCGAGGTTGCATGGAGACAGAAGAAACAGCCTCTCACGTGGTGCTGGAATGCAGCGGAGTGACTCCATACAGGGCTAAACATCTCGGATCTCCGAGAGACCTCCCCGAGGTCCTACTCAACATCAAAGGTTTGATAGGATTCCTCGAGGAGCTGGGCTGGCAGGACTAGCCCACCCCCAACATATCACGCAAAATAGGCGCAAGTCGTCGAGTTGCGGAAAAATCGCCCGAATACAATACAATACAAGGTGCGACCAGACCGCAGCTTAAAAAACGGTCACGATACGGAATCGCAGTGACGCGTCGTATGCGTACCGTTTTTGACGCATGCTCCCCACACCGCTGTTTAAAAAACGGTGACGGTACGGAATCGCAGTGACGTGCTTCACGCGAATCTTTTTTGTTCGCAAAACAGTTGCGTCTTTTACGTCACCGGTACGGTGTCTGCCATAAGATCTCCGTGTAATATTTTTTGCGATTTTTACGCAGTTCAATTTACGGTGCGTCAGCTTATTTTAAGCAGCGGTGTGGCGAGCATGCGTCATGGACCCGGGTACGTCCTTAAACTACGTCCAAAAGAGAGGTATGGGCATTGTGAATGTCATCTCGCTTTGTGTGGTAGGGCACAGCCAGTGGGTGTCATTCCAGATCCAAATTTTCTTGCGTGATTCGGCATTGGTCCCATAATAAAAGTTGTTCAGTATGACCTGTAAAGTCACTGCGCAGAGTATGGCTGGTGGTTAAAATTTCATCTTATACCTATATTCGACACAAGTAGTAAGTACTTACAGACCAACTATGATACACATTTTGCCTGTATAGTGATACATAGTGAATAAATTAATACCTGATTTAAAAAATAAAACAAAAATAACAAATAGCATGTTATTTAATTCAGTAATCACTAATCAGTCTTAAACAATAAACATCATACTTTTAGATTAGACAACAAAATGTATATTTATACTGTGTTTCGACTTGAAAGATTTTACTGCTTTAAAACATAAGACAAACCTACCAACCAAATGTATAAAAAAAAATGTTTTTTGTGATTATTATTTTCCTATAGGTTTCACGTAAATGTTTGTAAAAAGGAAATAATCTCCATAATATAAGCTATTAGTTGACACCTCGATGAATACAATCGGTTAAGTGGTTTTCGAGATACACCGCCAAAAAGAATAGGTCCGGACGCCATCTTTGTGACGTCATTACTATCCCCTCCCACCATTTTTCCGCTTTACTACCGCATGTACGGTGATCAGGAGAAACGCCCGAACACATTGATACCGGTTGTGGGTAAGGCCGAGCTGAGTCAATTAAATCTGGCCTCGGAGCGGCTTGGGGACTACTAATACCGATTCCGACAGTACCGATTCCAAAAAACTGTTTGTGATGCAAAAAAAATGTATTCGTGTCCAGGCAAATGTGCATATCCCCAACAGTTGTCGCCCTTTCTTTATTGAATTTAAATTATTAACCTTGCCTTGCATCTATATTTTACAAGCCGCTCTCTTTGTTCGGGAAAATCCAAATTTATTCGAACTAAAGCAAGATAAGGAAAATACTAGAACGAAGTATAGAAATAAATTAATATTACCAAAAACCAACCTTGAAATATACAGAAATAGTCCTCATTATAAATGTATAGTTATAACTAATAAAATTCCTGATTATATAAAGCTAGAACCCCAGTTGACAGTATTTAAAAATAAATTAATTAAATTCCTTATTGACAAATGTTACTACTCTGTTAAAGATTTTTTAAATGATAATAATTTATAGCCTATAAAAAAAGATATTATATGACATGTAATAATTGACCTATAGTATAAGTTTCTCGTTCTTGTAATTATTTTGTTAGTTAATTATGTAGGTACTGTTATTAGCTTTAAGTAATATTGTATGCCCCTACGGGGTGTCATGTTCTGACTTGTTCATATATATAACATCTTAATTGAAATGTATAAAAAAAAAAATAGTAAAAGTTGTTCAGTATGACCTATAAAGTCGCTGCGCAGAGTATGACTGGTGGTTAAAAGTTCACCCTGTATAAAAATTTTAAGTAAAAAGAAATATGTACCTACCTATGATTAAGACGAAAAAAGAGACTAAACGTCGAAGTAAGGTAACATTATTGTGTCTGGTTTTTATAATTGTCATTATAATTTCAGTAATTAAAACCGATACTCTATAAATTCCATTCAATACGTATCGTAACAGTCACCACAGTTTCGACCGGTAAAAGCCAGTTATCGTTACCCATGCGCAAATAAATGAGTGTAGCTTCATTGTTTATTACTCGATCTGTATGTTTTAAGGCTCATTATATTCCTTGATAATGAAGCAATATGTTTTATATTAAACAAAATTTGCGAAATGCTAATATTTACGGAGATTTTTACAAAATAAAAAAAAATAATTTTATAAAAAAACTGTTTTTTGTGATTATTTTTTTTCCTATAGGTTTCACGTAAATGTTTGTAGAAAAGGAAATAATCTCCATAATATAAGCTATTATTTGACACCTCGATGATTAAAATCGGTTAAGTGGTTTTCAAGATACACCGCCAAAAAGAATAGGTCCGGCCGCCATCTTTGTGACGTCATTACTATCCCCTCCACCATTTTTCCGCTTTACTACCGCATGTACGGTGATCAGGAGAACTGTCCGAACACATTGATACCGGTTGTGGGTAAGGCCGAGCCGAGTCAATTAAATCGTGTTTCTAGAGGGCTTTTGAGATTTGGCGACCGTACTACTTCGCCATCTTGAATCTCATTGGCGACCTCCCGAGCCTACCGCGAAAATCGAAATACGCAAATTGCGGGGATCTTTCTCTTTTAATCTCACTAAGACATAATTATAGCGACAGAGAAAAATGCCCTCAATTGACAAACTTCGATTTTCGCGGTTATAGCCCAGAACCCCTAGTTTTTTTTTTGCATTTGGGTTAAGGCCCAGTACCCTCTGGGTTGGAAGGTCAGATGGCAGTCGCTTTCGTAAAAACTAGTGCCTACGCCAAATCTTGGGATTAGTTGTCAAGCGGACCCCAGGGTCCCATGAGCCGTGGCAATATGCCGGGACAACGCGAGGAGAAAGGAGAAAGGATTTGGGTTAAGTCTCATTTTGTATGGGATTTAGAAACAGCGCGACAAGCGGGACGTTTGGGAAACTCATAATCCCATACAAAATGAGACTTAACGCAATACGTCACGTCTCGCTATCGAATAAATGTACACTAGGGGTACAGATATAGAAAGTAAGTTACGCAGACGTCAGTGAATATGACAGTTGACAACTGCTAAGACGTGGTAAGCAGGGCCCGATTTAGGGGAGGGCAACCGGGGCTACTGCCCCGGGCCTCCACAAAAGAGGCCCCCCCCCACAATAGAGAATTCGGTAAATTTACCATTTTATTTGGAAAAAATTTGGGGCCAGGGGCCTCCACTCCTTTATTGCCCGAGGTCTCCAGACCTCTAAATCCGGCATTGGTGGTAAGGCTACAAGATTAGCCTCACAGCATACGTATTTGATAGTCTATGTCTAAACACTTTCGCTAGCATTAGTTCCGCCAGATTTTTCCCATTTCCACGACCTTTGGTGCGTGACAACTACCAGAGATTATAAAGCCGCGAACACCACAGAGTATACAGGATGGGAATTCATTGAGACTTATTTTTTATTCATTTTTTTTAACATCCACTATCTGTCCAGATAAAACTTAATACAATAGTGCATTCAATAAAATAATCCTTATTATTACTTATCTAAATAATTTAAATTAAAAAATTCAATATATTCCCTTACACAATACTCGGACAAAATAAATTTCCAATAAAACAAGCGCGAAATTTTTGCCGCCTTTTCTACTGAAAAAGCTGCTTTGCCAGAGTATAAAATGCGTTTTAGACTTTCTAGAAAGTATTTTTATACTTTTATTTAAACGTAATAATTGCATCAATTAGTTGCGTTGATGATTTCAGCTTTAAAGCATTTTTTTAAGGAAAATTTTGGCTTAAGATGCTGTTTGTGCTTGTTGATGAGTTTACTTGAGTAAATAATGCTTGTGACTGACGATATGACGATACAAGTGCGAAAAGTAGGAAATTCGCAATGAGTGGTGATAAATTAAAACACGACCGACGAGCGTTATCTATTTACATATGGCCCTTTATATTTTCGACATAGGCACGGAACGTGCTTATTCCCGCACGATTGCGGGAAAGTAGCCGAATATATACCGTAAATGTTTCATTTTTGAAATATCGAAGGCATTTTTTTTAGTAAAAATAATTGTAGGTATCCTGTCAGCGAATTGAGCTACAGCGAGGTAATTTGATGAACGAACACCCTGTACACCACGCTACCACAGATTATAAACCAAATTATCATTTTATTAGTCAATGACATTGTGAATTACTACGCTTTCTACTGGTTTGTTTTTATTGCCAATTAAGTTACGTGATTGGGTGAATTTTATGGTTATAGTGAATTTAACTTGTTTTATGTTAAGGTTACAGTTTAAACATTGGATATATAGCGCGGTGCGCTCCTAGCAATAGCAACCAGACTTATTGAACTTGTTTTAAATAAAATAAATAAATAAATATTATAGGACATTATTACACAAATTGACTAAGTCCCACAGTAAGCTCAATAAGGCTTGTGTTGAGGGTACTTAGACAACGACATATATAATATAAAAATATTTATAAATACTTAAATACATAGAAAACACCCATGACTCAGGAAGAAATATCCATGCTCATCACACGAATACATGCCGTTACCAGGATTTGAACCCGGGACCATCAGCTTCGTAGGCAGGGTCACTGCCCACTAGGTCAAACCGGTCGTGTTTTGGATGTTTTTGTTGCACCTGATACACACCACTTTTATTATATATTATTTCTACTACTTACTTACTAGCGTGGCACGATTATATTTACTATTTTTTTATCACACTTGCTCGAAAAAGTTCTTATTTCATGCAGGTGTACTGAAGGACAAAGGCCTATTTTGTTCACGCGGGAGTTATGGATTGTGAAAAAAAGCTATAACTCCCTACTTTTTCTTTAATTATGACACTTTTTCAAACAAACCAAGTAGCATAAATGAGTTTTACTATTAAAATACTGACGTTAATAATTTAATATTTTGGTTTATGTTTAAAATTAAATAATTCGATTAATTTAACAGCCGTTTAAAATATTTTTACAAAATTATTAATCGTGGCTGAATGCCGGAAAGGTATGTGCCCTCGATGCTAATCTGTCAAGAAATTACAAAATGGCGGACGAATGTTTGATATGTCAAGAATTATTTCGTTTAAATTTTAGTTTTTTCTTCACAAGTGTGATAAAAAACATTCTGTGTAACTCCGGGGGTAAGAATATTGCAAACTCGGGTCTTTAATTACCCTCGTATCCAAAATTTCACTTACCCCCCTTGCACAATGTACTATTGCTCACTAATTTAATTTTGTAATTGATTTTTATATTTTTTCTCATGTAAGTGAATAATTGTTAATCTTTTGAGAAACAAAATCTTTAAACGGATATATTGTGTTAAGGGTCACACGTAACCGCTGCTAGAAAGTCGCTCCTATGTGTCGCTTACATTAAAAAAACTTGGCATTAACATTGACGTAACATATATCTATGCCAGTTAGTAGTTTTCGTATCTATACCACCACCACCACGTATTTCCACCTTACAGAACACTACAGCCAAATAACACTAGACCCTACTTCGTAGTGTTGTGTTCCTGCCGGTGAGTATGGTCGCCAGAGCTCAACGAGTGCTGAGAGTTAGGGTCGGCAACGCGTATGTAACTCCTCTAAAGTTGCAGGCGTACATAGGCTGCGGAGCCTGCTTACCATCAGGCGGGCCGTATGCTTGTCTGCCAACGACCGACGTGGTATAAAAAAACAATAACGTATTAAGGTTATGGCTCAATGACATTTTTTTTATTTTTATAAGCCTTTATTTAACAATCTTATTAACTAGTTTACGAAATATAATAAACATCTTATTTCCTAGTTTCACTTAGTCGGATTGTTAGGAGTCGAGATTGTCTTGCTTTCCAGCATAGGCCTCCCCCAAGTTTCTCCAAATTTCCCGATCATGGGCTTTCCTCCGCCAAGTGGCACCAGCAAGAGCTTTGTAGTCGTCTTCCCATCTTCGTAGAGGTCTATGATTTTTTCTGCCACCTTCCCTAGTATACCAATCAGTCACTTCTTTGGCCCATTTGTCATCCTTGCATCTAAGTATAAGACATAGGGAGTGTTAAGTATTTAATTTATTAATAGACAATAAAAATTGAAGATTATAATCGAATGTCCAATGATAGGTATTGATCTCTAATGGACGGCTGATGGATGCAAATTACGCTATAGTAATGTCAAACATTGACATTATTATTATTTACCGCTTATTATTATTTATTTATTTATTATGACGATGACATAACAAGTTACCATGAAATCGTGCATTTTATTAAGTGTCTCTATTTTAAGCTATTACGGGTACAGTCAGCTTAGTACGCTCTTATTAGATGTTTTTATAATTTGAACTTTTTCTGCTATAGATTGTACATTGATAGCTAAAAGAAATGGACGAGTTATTTGTGTGTTCAAGTGCTTTTCTGTTGACGATTTCCTTATTATGGTTGTCAATAAGGACGATTTTTAACTGCATCGTAAGTATCCTAACTCCCAGTAGCACCGAATTGCATATTACATGTTTTCAAATCGAATCTGATCACTACTCATCCAGCAGGCCTACCGCGAAAACAGAAATTCGTAAATTGCGGGGATCTTTCTCTTTTACTCTCACTAAGACGTAATTAGAGTTACAGAGAAAAATGCCCGCAATTTGCGAATTTCGGTTTTATTTCATGCCGTTGGCGGAAAAATGATGTAGTTTAACATACAGGGAGTTTTTTATAACACTACAAATGTTGATAATTAATATATATTAAGGAATATTACTTGAAAGCGAAACTCTGCGTAGGGGGCGCCACTACCACAATCCATCACAATCTGAGGGTTTACCTCGAAACAAGAAAATCTAAATTTTGTTATCTAACCTCTGTATATTCGAGCGATGAAGAGGCAGATGACTAAATTTCGAACATCCTACCTACCCTACTACCCTTTGTAAACAAACCGCCTTGATGCATCAATGTCATATTTTATTATCTCTGAAAACTTGTCAAAAACAGTTTAAGGCACAGTATGTGTAAGTTACTCTATGGTTTACGAAAGTTGCTAGCGCTGCACTCTGGCGGCAGAACATTTCAGTAATATTCCCTACTATATGTATATTATTATTGACGCGTAGAAAAATAAATACTTTAAAACACACTGTTAAAAATCTAAAATATTTTTTAAGTATATTCTTTTTAGAAAAAGGAACTTAATACTAATATTAGTTTTAAGTTCTTTTTCTAGTATTCCATATTTAAATATTTGAAGTATATTTGTTCATTTACGTGCTAATGGCAGTCTAGCGAATCTGCTGCTTAGTCAACTGTTTGTGTTAGTTTTCCACTTCGCCTAATACTATCAAGGCCCTCTTCTTAGAAGAAGAAGCCCTCATATTTGAAGTATTTAACCGAAATATATAGAATCTTGACATGCTTTACTAAATACTTTAAGACCTTCCGCAATAATTTAAAAGGCATTTACAATAAAAGGATACTTATGACGTCACAAAGAATTCAAGTTCCATTCTTGTAAAGCCAATTGATATTCATCTCAAGTATAATCGTATGACAGGAAAATAACCCTTAAACCCATCCAACTATTGTTCAATACAATATACTAAGGTAGAAGTACTAGTGCTCGACGCTGCACTAGTCATCGACATGGGCACTTGATTTCATGGAAATATAGGTTTTTGAACAACGAAAATTTTTCTGTATTCGAACTTAATCCTTGTCACTTTGACATAAAGTGCCCATGTCGAGTACTAGTACTTCTACCTTATACTCTATAGTTTCAATAAGCTTAAGCTCTATAGTTTTAAGCTTAGATATAAATTAAAAGTGGAAAGAATTACTGTCTCGGGTGAAGCGTGAACTCGAGAATCTGGATCACTAGGCCATGACACTGCAATAGCAATCGAGTCTCCAGATACTCCGGAGTGCGAGTCATATTGGAAATTCACCACTTACGCAATTAAGTATCAAAACCAATGTCCTTTTAGTTTTATGCGAGTTTTTTCTCTTATTTTTAAACTGCATCGTTTAAATTAACGCCTGAACAAAGATATTCAAGTTAATTTTAGACTCGTTGGGAGATTTGACCCATATTTGGGTCGTGTTATGATTGTTATATCTAAACATGTCGATATTAATAGAATTTTAAGTTTCTTGAAACTAATATTTACTTATTGTACCTTGTCACTCACGTGTACACAACAAAACTATATTTATTGTCGTTAGTAATAATTTATTTGCGTAATTACATTTAAGGCGACCACTGTAAAGCATAACCTCAGCGTCCGTGACTTTGAGCCGCAGAAAAAAGGTATTTGTGCATTGAACACGTAGCTCATACACGAACCCTGGTAAATATGAACCCTGGTATTCATTTGTATTTATCTCAGATATTTGTTCCTGAGTTATGTTATGGGTGTTGTCTTTGTTTTTATATGTCGGGTGGGCCCTGTAAAACGAGCAAATAATTAAAACATAAAGTTACTGTACTCCTCAAACGATAAAACTTTTGTTTAAAAACTTAAAAATTATTAGTCCTTTAGACTTCCTATTTTTCATACAACATAAAATACTGTCTTCAATGTACGCTAACAACATTGTGATTGACGTTACCTTTCATTGTCACGCTTTAAACAGCAAAATTCGCAATACATTGCGTCTTAGAATAAACATTAAAGTGTACTCAAAATCAAAACACAAGTTATTTTTAAAAGTTGCTGAACAAGTGTTAGTCAGTTTCAGGAGTACAGCCTACCAGTTTAATTTATTGCTCGTGTTATAGGCCACATCTGGTATAACTACACGCTGTATATGACGGTATATATCGTCCTTTATTTACCAAAATATAACCTTATTGAGCATACTGTGGGACTAGAGTAGGTGGATCTGTGTAAAACTATCTTAAATACTTAATATTTACTAAACATTGGTTCTTGCCAATATTTTCAAGATAAGTACCTATATCACCATTTTTGTTAAAATCGTTTATAAACTAAAACCCATAGGAACAAAAACGAACATTCCTCAACACTTCGCCTTAAATGCTACAGCAGCAATTTACTCAACAAGGTCGAATTATAATAACAATACGAATTGCCAACGGAAGTCCAATTCTGTGCACTAAATGGGCCATTGGGCACGGGCGGGTACTGTAAAATGAAAAACGGAACATCGCTTAAAGTTTATTGAAAACATATATATAACCTATTCCATAACCTAAGGCAAGAAAAAATAGTGAAGGATTTATAAGCAGAAAGTCCCTTATAACAGTATCTTAATTTTTTTGAGATATACTTTCACATTTAAATATTTATTTATTATTATTCTATTCAATACAGCAAATGGTCCAAGCAGTGTTAGTTGATCCTAGACTACGTTAGTACTTAATAACAAACATAGATTTTGTCCTTTGATAGTTTCCACAACAAAGGACAATCAAGCTTATTAGCTATCATGTTTAAAATGCTACTACTGCTCCCACATAGGCCGTTTTCTTGCGCCAGATAGCATCGAAGCTATCTGTCCGATATCACGTACTTACATTTTTTTACTTTATATTATTTTGGAATTAATAGCTAAATTATTTCTTAGTTTTGGTGATGATGGCATACATATAATTAGAAACACGGAACCCGAGGCAATATAAGAAATGTATCTTCGCTTAGTAGTCGCACTGTCGAGCTAGGTTGCTGTACTTCCCGTAGACTGACTGGAAGAGCTCCCAGAAAGCGAGCCTCTCCCTGAGGAACCTGTCCTCCATTTGAAGATCTGCTCCAATGTTGAGGTAGGGCCTGGTGGTTTCTGTCACTGGGGTCCACTTGAGGGGGATCAAGTCAGAGGTCTCCGGGGTAGGGTTGCTAAAAACAAAGTGACACAAAAATTAAAAAGAACATTTATATTGTAAGCAGGAAATTAGGAACCTTTGAATCAGAATTATATTATTTCAATCTACATGATTAAACATTCGAAACCTGTTGGCTGCAGAGATCAAATTCAAGTACAGTTTGTAAAAAAATCAAGGTGTTTTTTCAGTCGGTGTGAATATCAAAAGAGAGATCACGTTTTACCTACTTGACTGAATTTAGGGATGATACTTACTGAATTTCTACTTGAATGGCAACAGTGTCTATTTGTTACATAAAGAGCTAAAGATAAGCCGATTTTCAAGATGCTATGCGTCATTCATCTAACGTATCTTGAATATCGTGATAATAATATCAAAGATTATAGCGATAGTCTATAAACTTTAGAGTTTACGCAACATTTAAAATGTGACAAGATGTTACAGATAAACATACCCGTATTTAATGAAGTTGGCCCACAGAGTAGTAATTCGATCAGCTACTATTTGGTCGGCCTCTGATTGTGCATTGTCATTTTGCTGGGAATTGAACAAATACCCCAGCTCAGCTGTGTGTGATGCTCCATTTTCACCAGATTCCCCTGTGTAGGTGAACACGTACTCATAAACAGGATTAGCATTGTCTCTAATCAAATTTGTTATCGTGTCTTGGATAGGGTGGTTAAACACAAAATCAGACAGAAAGTCTGCTGCTTCTGTTTCAACTTCTTCTGAAATAGCTATATCTCCTATGTAGAAGTGCCTGACGATTTCTGCTATCTCTTGTAATTGACCATTTTCCAAATTAAACTTTTCTTTTAGACTCGTATAAAAGAAGTCCTGATTGTAAAAATCATCGCCGTTCATTTGTTTTACATCATCAACTGAATATTCTTGATCGGTATTACCAATCAGAATGGGAGTATTTCTTATTTTTCTTTCATTAGAAAAAGCGTAAGGCTCGCTGTCAATGAAATTATCAACGCCGCTGAAAGATTTTTCTTTGCACGGTTTAAAGTCAATTTTCAAATCGGCGGATGCACCAGTGACTAAACTGTGGTGGGTTTGAGCTAGAAATTCCAATGCCTGTTGATTGTCGGTTGTGTTCAAACCCAAGTAATTAGCCAGCTTCACCGCTACGTCTGAATCTCCAGTAACAAAGAAGTATGGACTAAGCGGTGTCCCACTCTCTGCTATGGCTTTGTTGAATAACTTTTCCTTCGATGAGTACAACTGTAACAATACTGAGGCAGAGCCCGCGCTTTGGCCGGCCAATGTGACGTTGTAAGGGTTGCCACCAAACGCTGCGATATTGTTCCTGACCCACCGGAGCGCTGCGTATTGGTCTTTCAGCCCCTGGTTCCCAGGTACAGCAGGGTTATCAAGGCACATAAAGCCATAAGGTCCTAGACGATAATTAACTGTAACGACGACGATGCCCTGTTTGACCAAGTTAGGTGCTTCATACTCGTTGCCGCTTCCTCCACTGAAACCACCTCCATGAATCCAAACAAGAACTGGCAGAGGATTTAAAGTGCTTGCTTTACTTGGTGAATATACATTTAATTGGAGGCAGTCAGGAGATTCGTGTTCTGAACTTCCAGATTTCACACCGCCAAAACTGATTTGAGGACATTTCCTTGAGTTATCATAGGCGTGAAATATTTCTTCTTCAAACTCTGGAGCCGCTTGAGCAGGCTAAAATAATAAAATCAATTATATTCGAATTCTTATTAACACATTTTTTGTTACATTAAGTATACAACTCACCCCAAACGGATCATCTAAATCCACTTTTGCGTATGGAATTCCTAAGAATTTTGAGTAGTCACCATCACTATCTTTGATTCCTTTAACTAGACCCTGATCGATTAGCACTAATGGGTCTACCCTCTGTAGTGCACCATGGACATTTACTAGAAACAAAATATTCAGCCATATAAAGGCCTGCATTGTGCAAAACGTCCAAGTACCTTCCACACTTCAAATGCAACTACTGGCAAATTCGGAGATAACTGTATATCTAGACTTTTTGATCCATGACATCGGCATCTCAAGGGCTTCGAATGCTTTGATAGTAAGTGATCTTGATAAACCGTACATACTTATCTTGATAACAGTTAAGTGCATTGATCATACTTCTTTGGTAGTTTTGTAAATTAAAAATGACGGGATAAATTGTTGTCAGGTAGCAAAACGTTGCTTATTAGATACGGATTTTGTGATGTGTATGAACATTTGTAAGAGCCTAGAGTGCTCACACCGTACATGGCTTTCCGTACTTATTAATAATAAGGTTTAAACTCGCATAAACTTTATTACCTATTAGGTTTGAATCTTATCTATGTATGGAGTGAACACTCTAAGCTTACTTTTTTCTCTATGATAAAGGGAAGAAGGATATTTGTCGCTGTTACGCTCTAAATACTAGTTTCATATCCTCTTAAGGCCCAGCCATAGAAATGAAAAATCCAATTTGCCACTGGAATTTGAACCTATAGTGCACGGAATACAGTATATTTTATTTTGTTTGAAAATTGCACGAAACAAAACAAATGCAACTCTGTCCTAATTGAATATGATTTAAATTTGATCGAACTGAATAAGTCCTATAGGTAGGACCTTGGGCCTTACGAGGATATCATAGTTTTAGTTCTATGAAATTTAATTTAGATTTCACTTTACACAAATAAACAGTTTTCCTATATTTCCCGTAAACGGATTGGAACAGATCCCAAAAAGCCATCCTATCCTTAAGGAATCTGTTCTCTAAGCGGAGTTCTTTGCCGATGTCCATGTATGGCCTGGTGCTGTCTGTTACCGGTGACCATTTCACGGGGATCAAGTCAGAAGTTTCCGGAGTTGGATTTCTGAAACATTGAAAGTTTTGTTTAATGGCGGGTACCTACATACTGCGTAGTTATTTATTTTTACGGCTGAGCTGTTAGTCTTGATCGCTTAAAATTACGGTACGGCTTCATAATAAAAATAAAATCATGTGACTAATAAATAAATTTACAAACTTAATTTTTGTCGTTACTGCGAGAAAAAGGTAAAATGTATTTTAAATGATACAAGAATGTTTATTTGGTCCTATAGGTATTTTCACATTTACTTTACATCCATACATGAATTTAATGATAATGAAAAAAAAACAAATTAGATCAGTAATTTTGTCTTACCCGTATTTAATAAAATTTGCAACACACAACGTCAACCATCATGTGATGAGTTTCAGATTTCACTGTGCCAATGGGCTGGTAAGGTTAAATAAGTAGCCAAGCTCAGCCCCATGAGGAGCTCCCTCTTTCCCAGATTCCATATAACTGAACACATACGCATAAACAGGATTGGCATAATCTTTAAGCAACTTAGTTATTGCGTCCGAATAGGGTGCTTAAATACAAAATCAGACTGGAAATCTACTGTTTCAGATTCGACACTTTTTGAAATAGCTCTATCACCTATGTAATAATGCCTAACTATCTCTGCAATCTCTTTCAACTGATCTGTTTCAAGATCAAACTTTTCATGTAACCTCGTCAGGAAAAAATCTTTTTCGAAAAATTCATCGCCGTCGATCAATAGCAATTCTGGGAATTCCAAGTCAGTGTTGCCAATTAGAATGGGAGTATTTTTTATTTTCTTTTCATTTGAGAGAGAGTAAGCATCATTGTCGATAAAATTCTCCACGCCACTGAATGATCTTTCATTGCACGGTCTAAATTCCATTCTTAAACTGTGGGCTGCACCAGTGACCAAACTATGGTGAGTTTTCGCCAAAAAATCCAAGGCGTCCTGATTGTCCGTCGCGTTCAGACCCAAATAATTGGCCAACTTTAATGCTCCATCCGGATCCCCCGGAACAAACATATCTGGACTAAGAGGTGTTCCGCTCTGCGCTATAACTTTATCGAATAACTTTTCTTTTTGAGAATATAGCTGAAGCAGAATTGAGCCTGAACCAGCGCTTTGACCAGCCAAAGTGACGTTGTAAGGATTCCCACCAAACGCAGCTATATTATCTCTGACCCATCTTAAAGCTTTACGTATTGATCTTTAAGCCCCTGGTTTCCTGGCACAGCTGGGTCATCAAGGCACATGAAGCCATATGGTCCTAAACGGTAATTCACTGTGACGACAATGATACCGTGTTTAACTAAATAGGGTTCTGAGAACTCTCCAGCGCTTCCTACATGGAAGTAACCGCCGTGGACCCATACGAGGACTGGCAGGGGATTATGGACACTGGCTTCATTAGGTACATATACACTTAATTGAAGGCAGTCAAGGTTTTCGTCATCGGAACTACCAAGATTCGTTTCGCCAAAGCTGGTTTGAGGACATTGTCTTGAGTTGTCATTAGCTTTGAATACTTTTTTGAATTCTGGAGCCTCTACTGCAGCCTAAAGTGAAAATTACATAAAGTAGATAATTACGGATATTATAAAATTTGTATAAATAATAAAATTTTCCTGCTCTCTTATGAAAAAAAAAGAATAAAAAAAATAAAAAATAAAGAATAAAAAAATAATAAAAAAGAAAGAATAAAAGAATAAAGTATGAGATAGGGACAAAAAAATAACAGTGATTTTTAAAGGGTCACACGTCTGACACGGTCTTATTGCACACGTCCATAGGGTACGGAACCGCATTCCATCAGGTGGACCGGTTGATCGTTTGCCACCGCCCTAGATGCTAAAAATATCCAACTTACCCCAAAAGGATCATCCAAATCCACTTTTGCATATGGTATTCCCAAAAATTTTGAATATTTTCCGTCACTAGATTTTACTTGTTTTACCAGCCCCTGTTTGATTAAAACTAATGGGTCTATGCTGTTTAACGTATTGTAGGCATTTACTATAAATAAGATATTTAGCCATATCAACGCGTTCATTTTACCACACACGATAAAAGATTAGCTTTTAATTTTGATTTTTAAGATTTATTATATATATGGCAAGTTATCTTAGTCTTGAAGTGCGTTGATAATACAGAATTACTTGCATAAGTTAACAGTCTTGATAGTATTTGATTGTCAGGTACAGTCTGCCGCAGAGATAGTTGAGCCCCCCTGCAAACACATTTCTATGCAGGGGGTTCAGTTATCTTTGCAGCTTACTGTACATATGGGTTTTTTGTTGTTGTGTAAGTCACAATTCTGGGACATCCCACAATTCTACTAAATCAGTAGGTACATCATCATCATCATGATAATGATGATGAAGTACAGTTAGCATCAAAAGGAGTGGATCAGTCTTCAAAAGTATCTACAATTCTCTAATAGCTTAATGAAAAGCGATATGTGTCTAAACGTAGAGCGCACTTATAAACGCAAACGCAACGCAAATGCAACGCAAATTTGTGGTCGTAAGACTGTAACAGATAATTTTGAACGCGAACTGTAGAGATTTTTATCCCGTTAGAATAGTAGGTATTCTAGAGCGGTAGATACATTTGGCACGTCGTTTCATCCGCTATAGATCGTGTTATTCATGAAGACGCGTAACTTCACTTTAATTGTCATGTTATTAAAGGTTAGATTTGACAAATATACACGTCATCGCGGAAGACATGCATGATTTTTTTTAAATTTAATTGTCAACTTTATTCACTTAAAAACCTGTCGATATTATGTTATACTAGATACAGAAAAGCTTATAGTTAGGTTTGTAATGGTTTCACCAGGGTCCAGCTTTTGTCTCCCGAACTAGGTCAGAGCCAGTGACTCGGGAGTCAGCGATTCCTCCGCTAAAGGTTACACACTAGTGGCAGCAGAAATAAAATCTATTATAACAAAGAAAAAGTGTACAGTACAGTATACGTACAATAAGTATTAAAAAAAACAAATTTCAGTTTTAATACTATTTACTTTAATAGAATTTATATTGAGTACTTATTTATATATTATGTGTAAAGGGTTTATCAGGGTAGATTTATTTTAGGCAGCTTAAAAGTGTTTCAGTTTCCTGGTAAGTTTGTGTTTGGAGCTAGGTTAGTAACTTAGATTTGCAGTCGGTTTAATTTATAGATGTCCAGCCGTTTGTTGATTTTATTGTAAATTCTTGCTGATTGTACAGTCACCATTAGATATATCGGAGCGGCCGAGGTGTACAAAAAATCTGAACATGCGCTCTAGCGCCTTGACAATAGAGGCATGTTCAAATATTTGTAAGAATTGTGAACCTTGACCGCTCAGATATCTCTGGCGACTGTACTACTAAACAGTGACTAAACAAGTGTAAAAGTAGTTTTTAATACAGTTGCTCAAAAAGTGCTATTTTACGTAGCTGTTTTGCGCGCGGAAAGTTGGATTGCGCGAACTAGTGTTTTTAGGGTTCCGTAGCCAAATGGCAAAAAACGGAACCCTTATAGATTCGTCATGTCCGTCTGTCTGTCCGATTCTGTCACAGCCACTTTTTTCCGAAACTATAAAAGCTATACTGTTCAAACTTGGTAAGTAGATGTATTCTATGAACCGCATTATGATGTTCACACAAAAATAGAAAAAAAACAATAAATTTTGGGGGTTCCCCATACTTAGAACTGAAACTCAAAAAATCTTTTTTCATCAAACTCATACGTGTGGGGTATCTATGGATAGGTCTTTAAAAATGATATTGAGGTTTCTAATATCATTTTTTTCTAAAACTGAAAAGTTTGCGCGAGAGACACTTCCAAAGTGGTAAAAAGTGTGTCCCCCCCCCCCCCGTAACTTCTAAAATAACAGAATGAAAAATCTAAAAAAAATATATGATATACATTGCCATGCAAACTTCCACCGAAAATTGGTTCGAACGAGATCTAGTAAGTAGTTTTTTTTTAATACGTCATAAAAATTTAAAAAAAAAATTTTTTTCATCAAACCCATATGTGTGGGGTATCTATGGATAGGTCTTCAAAAATGATATTTAGGTTTCTAATATCATTTTTTTCTAAACTGAATAGTTTGCGCGAGAGACACTTCCAAAGTGAAAAAATGTGTGTCCCCCCCCCCCTGTAACTTCTAAAATAACAGAATGAAAAATCTAAAAAAAATATATAATATACATTGCCATGCAAACTTCCACCGAAAATTGGTTCGAACGAGATCTAGTAAGTAGTTTTTTTTTAATACGTCATAAAAATTTAAAAAAAAAAAAATTTTCATCAAACCCATACGTGTGGGGTATCTATGGATAGGTCTTCAAAAATGATATTTAGGTTTCTAATATCATTTTTTTCTAAACTGAATAGTTTGCGCGAGAGACACTTCCAAAGTGAAAAAATGTGTGTCCCCCCCCTGTAACTTCTAAAATAACAGAATGAAAAATCTAAAAAAAAATATATGATATACATTACCATGCAAACTTCCACCGAAAATTGGTTTGAACGAGATCTAGTGAATAGTTTTTTTTAATACGTCAATAAATTAAAAAAAAATTTTTTTCATCAAACCCATACGTGTGGGGTATCTATGGATAGGTCTTCAAAAATGATATTTAGGTTCCTAACATCATTTTTTTCTAAACTGAATAGTTTGCGCGAGAGACAGTTCCAAAGTGGTAAAATGTGTGTCCAAAGTGGTAAAATGTTGAACAAGATCTAGCAAGTAGATTTTTTTTAATACGTCTTAAATGGTACGGAACCCTTCATGCGCGAGTCCGACTCGCACTTGGCCGCTTTTTTACTTTTCCACGTGTTCCAATTCATGACTACTTATTGATGAGTGTTAATGTTAGTTTCCTTTAAAAGTCTTAATCAACATAAAAACCTACTGTTAATGTAAAAATAATAAACTTAAGCATATTTCATATATTATTAGTATTATTACTTACCTCTTCATCATTATAACACGTTTATTTTTTAATATTGAATATTGAAAAACCGTTCTTAATAAGTTGTCTGAATGAAACGGAATAGCTGCCGAAACGCCTGTCAAAGCAGAGGCGTTTTTTTCACCGCAAGAATGTTTTAAGTTTCCAAAGGCAACATTCGATATTGTTTTCATACAATTTAAATATACGATACACAAATAATCGTAAATAACGATACTTAGGTAATAATAGTATAATATTTTATATTTACAATTGTTTCTGTCTTATAGTACATGCATAAAGAAAGTACTTGTTGTATTTCTTATTTTTTCGCAGCTGTATTAAAAAAAACGTCGTTCGCTACACGTGCGGAAATGTCATTCTTAATAATGTAAGTAATGACATACTTTCCGCACTAGCATCGAAATGTACTATTTTACCCATTCACCTTATGCTGTTATCTTCGTGATGTAGATGTACGTAATATCTTTGTTTTCGCAAATATTGAATATTGAAAGATGTGATCGCAAATATCTAATTTAAAATATATTGATAAAAAATATACAACACAACTTTTGTAATATTTTTCAGCCTATCCTTTATCTGACATTTATAGTGACACCGCCACATTTAGTCAATTCAAAGTTTGCATAAAGCTACGCTTTAGGCCGCGGAGTAGACTCAAGCGGCGAGCGGCAAATCAAGGCCGTTCATACATTTAGTCGAGTGCGAAGAAAATATGAAAGTTCCTTCTAAAAATGCGCAATTATAAAATTAATCGATGAATTCCATCAAAAATAATTTAAAAAAATAATTTTGATGGAATTCATCGATTACTTTTTAGTGTTCCGTACAAAACTTTGTTCACGGAACACTTATGGGATCACTTCGGTCTAGCAAATCAGTTAAATCCGTTTTTAGGGTTCCGTAGCCAAATGGCAAAAAACGGAACCCTTATAGATTCGTCATGTCCGTCTGTCTGTCCGATTCTGTCACAGCCACTTTTTTCCGAAACTATAAAAGCTATACTGTTCAAACTTGGTAAGTAGATGTATTCTATGAACCGCATTATGATGTTCACACAAAAATAGAAAAAAAACAATAAATTTTGGGGGTTCCCCATACTTAGAACTGAAACTCAAAAATCTTTTTCATCAAACTCATACGTTTGGGGTATCTATGGATAGGTCTTTAAAAATGATATTGAGGTTTCTAATATCATTTTTTTCTAAACTGAAAAGTTTGCGCGAGAGACACTTCCAAAGTGGTAAAAAGTGTGTCCCCCCCCCCGTAACTTCTAAAATAACAGAATGAAAAATCTAAAAAAATATATGATATACATTGCCATGCAAACTTCCACCGAAAATTGGTTCGAACGAGATCTAGTAAGTAGTTTTTTTTTTTAATACGTCATAAAAATTTAAAAAAAAATTTTTTTTCATCAAACCCATATGTGTGGGGTATCTATGGATAGGTCTTCAAAAATGATATTTAGGTTTCTAATATCATTTTTTTCTAAACTGAATAGTTTGCGCGAGAGACACTTCCAAAGTGAAAAAATGTGTGTCCCCCCCCCTGTAACTTCTAAAATAACAGAATGAAAAATCTAAAAAAAATATATAATATACATTGCCATGCAAACTTCCACCGAAAATTGGTTCGAACGAGATCTAGTAAGTAGTTTTTTTTAATACGTCATAAAAATTTAAAAAAAAAAATTTTTCATCAAACCCATACGTGTGGGGTATCTATGGATAGGTCTTCAAAAATGATATTTAGGTTTCTAATATAATTTTTTTCTAAACTGAATAGTTTGCGCGAGAGACTACTTCCAAAGTGAAAAAATGTGTGTCCCCCCCCCTGTAACTTCTAAAATAACAGAATGAAAAATCTAAAAAAAAATATATGATATACATTACCATGCAAACTTCCACCGAAAATTGGTTTGAACGAGATCTAGTGAATAGTTTTTTTTAATACGTCAATAAATTAAAAAAAAATTTTTTTTCATCAAACCCATACGTGTGGGGTATCTATGGATAGGTCTTCAAAAATGATATTTAGGTTCCTAACATCATTTTTTTCTAAACTGAATAGTTTGCGCGAGAGACAGTTCCAAAGTGGTAAAATGTGTGTCCAAAGTGGTAAAATGTTGAACAAGATCTAGCAAGTAGATTTTTTTTAATACGTCTTAAATGGTACGGAACCCTTCATGCGCGAGTCCGACTCGCACTTGGCCGCTTTTTTTTGTTAGAACTTACAACAAATAAAAATTCAAAACTATGATATCAGCGGTCCTGAGGACGTACATCCATCTCGCTCACGCTTTCGCTCAGGGAGAGTGAGGGAAGAACACGAACCTACGGGGCATTAAGGCAGTGTTCCTGTTCCAGCTCTCCTCCTCCTGCTCGGCGTACTCCTCGGAATATGGGTGGTCTACGGCGTGGTCCGCTTCATCATGTCCAGGGTCTGGAAGACCGGGAAGCTGCGGTACGGAGACAAGGAGCTGGCCATCCAGCAGCGGCTGCGGGCGCTCGACACGTTTCGAGGGTGAGTAGAAATTAGGAGTGACCGGTGTTGCCTTTGAAGTATCTTAGATGTCGCTTTGTGAAGGCGAATCACTGTCTGTCGAAAATTGGATATCCTTTATTAGGATTTTATCGGATACTCATGCTCATTGTTTATCGATAATAATGATAATATAAATTACAGGTCAGACTTACATGTCTAATATATTTACATCAAAGGTAGGTAGGATATTAGGCAGGCGTCCAGTTTTATCAAATAGTCCAGTATTTAGCTCATTAATTTAATTTCACCCAGTAATATAAGACCGCCTGTTGTTTACCTCTTCTTTATGTGTTGTATTATTTGTACTGTTCCTGTATTGAGGTGTGCATTAAAGATTATTTGTATTGTATTGTAAGTTTAAGGTTTAGTGCCTTTGGGTGTGCCCCATAACGCAGGTGACCGCTCGATATATAAGTACACCTTTTACTCCATTCAGCTCAGTGACCCAAATGATTTGAAACTTGAATTTGATTGATGGTTGAGCTTGATTGACTCTTGGCCTCCGACACAAGACAGCGCCACTTTTCTCGGTCTTGCGCTACTTCTCGCCAATTTTTGACGCGGAATTCGCACAGATCCACCTTCACCATGTCGCTCCAGCGATACCTGGGGCGCCCGTCGGGACGTCCTCCAGCTAGGCCCCTAGGTGTAGGGATGCGTCCGCGTGCCAACACATAGAGGTCCCCTACACAGGTCGTCTCACAGAGAAGGTCCTATTTAACACCTGGGACACCATTGCCCCTTGTATAGAAAAAGAGTGATTCTAATGCCATACATTGTTATTGCTTAGAGTGGCAGCTTGATGCAACTTGATGATTGACTTAGTGAATCATATTCGACCACTTTGTTCACAGAATGGCCATAGTGTTCATGATTTTCGTGAATGATGGGGCCGGCGGCTACTGGTGGCTTGAACACGCTACGTGGAACGGTCTGACGGCAGGGGATCTGGTTTTCCCTTCATTCCTGTGGATCATGGGGTGTGCATACCTCTGTCCGTCAAGGGGGCCTTCGCGAAGGGAGTACCAAGGTGGAAGATCTTCATGCATATTGTCAGGGTAAGTAAATATTCGCTAAAGCCAAATGGCATCGCAAAACGAGTGATTCTGAAATTGAAATGGCTGACGTGTGTACTTATACTTATTGAGTATCATGTTTTGTTTACTTTTACGGATGACTCACGCTAGAAAACATCACGTGATCAAAGATCACCCATCATCGAAAACGAAGAATCGGCCGCGACTCCTCGACCCGCACCTGGATCGTTCTGGCGTCATATATCTTTTATCTGTAGAGGGACATTTCGATACGGGTTTGCCATTAACATGTTGTAAAATATTGGATTGCAATGTTGATCATATTGGTCATATTTAACACGAAAAATATTACATAGGAAAATAAAAACTACAAAAATATTCAATTGAGCTTAATAAAACACTTATTAATTTTGAGTCTTCATCATATGACATTATACTCAAATGTGTTTTGGATATTAAGTTCAGTCCACTTACTAACGAATATATTTTATCGCATATGGAGTTATAATATTATTATATTATTGACAACCATTAAAGATAAAATTTAAACAAAAAAATTATGATATGCTTTTAGGGTTTAAAATGTTTTAAATAACCGGGTCAAGATTAGTCGTTTACATTATTAGTTTTAAAAGCACATATTATTGTTAGGTAACTTAATACAATCCATAGGTTACCATATTAGTTCAGTCAGACCATTAGTGAGAAATTATGGTACATTCCCTGACAGTATTTTATGCAAATATAAATAAATAAATATAGGACATTACTACACAAATTTACTTTGCCCCACAGTAAGTTCAAGAAGGCTTGTGTTGTGGGTACTCAGACAACGATATATAAATAAATACTTAAATACTTACATAGAAAACATCCAAGACTCAGGAACAAATATCCGTGCTCATCACACAAATAAATGCCCTTACCGGGATTTGAACCCGGGACCATCGGCTTCATAGACAGGGTCACTACCCTAGGGCCAAGACGGTCGTCAAATATAGACACAAGATTTTTACTTACGAGTATCTAATTTGTACACAAAATTTCCCTGTTATACAAAATTATTAATTTCTAAATTATGTATTTTATTTTTTGTTTGTCACTATGCTTACAGCTGAATTTTAACTTAAGTTAATAACTTTGTCAAGGCTGGTTGCATTAAACTTGTTCACTTAAGCTAAAAGCGATGAGTGGCTTAAGATAAGTAAGATAGGGTAATAATCATAGAGGTAAGATTTAATATCCTAGGTCCTGATAATAGTAAATCTGTAAAATTTCTTTGTACTAATGAGTACAACTTTCCGCCATACAACTTATTTAGATATATGAAAAGCAGTTGCAATATGAGCCTACTTTGGCTCGGTATAAGAAAACGTTGTATCGTAAACCCAGGTATAATAATTACGTAATCGCAATGTGGTTCCCGGTGGTCTTATGTAAACGGACCGGTCCGTCAGGTTGCCAGGATGGCTCGGTGACCTTTGGGAGCCTGCGTGCGCGCAAGCGTGCAACTCTGCGCAGCAATACATAGGTAATATTGGAGATGAGGTTATTAATATAGACTCCACTTCTTGGACCTAAGGTATAGAGTCGGAGGCTATCTCTGCGTGGCAAGTGTGTAAATGTCATTAGTAATGCCAAATATCGATACTATTTTGACACTCCTTCATTTTATTCTGTTCAAGTTAGATAGACTCTACATATGGCTCTATATTTGGTATAGTAATTTAATAATCACGCTATCGCAATGCGGTTCCCAGAGGTCTTATGTAAACACTGACCGGTTCGTCAGGTTGCTAGGATGGCTGATGACTTTTAGGAGCGTGCGTCTGCGCAACTCCGCGCATTGGAACAGGGGGCCTAGCCAAGATGCCAATCGTTTGCGCCGTAGCCAATGTCTCCTTGTCACATTTATATGGAAGATTGATAGAGAGACATTATCGTTTGTTATATACAGCGCAAACTATTGCAAATTCTGGTAAACATTAGAGACGAGATTATTAATATAGACGACACTATTAAGATGTCCTTGGACGTATACTATCGTGTATTGTGTAAACATTGGAAAACCGGAGCAATTTAGTGTCTTGGGTTTTGTAGGGGTAATAGTCTAAAATAGCGGTAGATGGTAGGGTTGGTAGCGGTAGGTTAGGGCGCCCGCTAGCCGGCGCGGTTGCACAGAGCAGGTGAGCGGGTTTGCGAAAAATAGTTTAAGCGTTTTACCTACGCAACGGATTTTACCTACAATGACACCCGCGTGCATGCCTAGGGCATGCAGATGCTCTTGGGAATTAAATTCACAAAACATGCATTTTTATGGTATTTATAAATCTACAACAATATTTCTTTCATCATATTGTGGATATCGCCGGCCTGAAGGAACATAATATAACAAGAAATAGTTGAAAATCTGTGATATTTATGGCGTTTATGAGTATGTGGAAGAATAACAGGATCTGAACGACCTCTACCTAAAACGAAGCATCATTAAACCTGTAGATAACTGATAACTGATATAAATCTACAAAAATATATCCGTGAAAGTGGCAGGCCAATTCGAACGTATATTTGAATCATATCATTTAGTTATAGTGCATCTCGCCTGCGCCAATACATGTACGGACCAGTACAAATGAAATGCACCATATCTGAATAATATCGTTAGATATACTGATGTCAGTGTACGTTACAATCGGCCATGAAAGTGATTCGAGATAAACGGTCGATTACTAATTTTCTACGTAAATCGCATAACATATAGTAATATTATAAATAATATAATAAAATAATAAAATGATTTTATTTCGGATAAAAAATCCATAGTTGTTAGTTACATTTTTACATTATATACCCAATCCCATAGTAAAAAAGCGCAGTTCCTAATACGTGTAGGCAATATTTTAGTTCACAATAACGAAATAGATGGCGCACGGAGCTAAAAAAACTCTTACCTCTAATCTGCGTCACGTAAATTAAAGTCAAGGCCGCATTGCATGGAGATTGTTTGTCTTTATTTCTTACTGTTCTTTGGTAAATTGTTGTATAATACGCCGCGATAACATTGTAATAGGAATAACTCAATAGATCGGTTTCTTGTGATGAGAACTTCATTGTTTAAAGATTAATGTCAGGTTGTAAAAAGTCTGACGTAATGTATAGTTTGGTATTCCCGGGTGTACTTTTACCGTAATATTTTAACACATTCACCGCTGAGCTACTGTTGTAGCGCTACGTTGTAGCCGATAAGATGGCTTTCCCGGTATATAGTGGAAATGCTTCGTACAGGCAAAACGACTACGAGACGTGATTAGCGCTAAATGGGCTAAAAATTATGCCATTCCGTTTCCTTAAATGTACTTAGCCATATCCCGAAGTTGTTGTACATATGAAAACAGTTGTATGTTTTGAGGTCATTGAATTGTTGAACGTTATCTTTGGATGGGTTACCACATTTTTTTATAACATATATAATTTTATTTACAATAAAAGTACCTTTACATATACGGAGCCGTACACATTTACTGACAAACGCGGGCAACAACGTCTTCCGAACGATTTGTACGGTAAGATATTGCTTGGGCTCCTCCCTTGCCCAAGCAATATCTTACCGTACAAATCGTTCTGCCATTTTTAATGAGGGAACGTGCACACTTTCGTACTTCTCACTCACTTAGTAGGGAGTTATAGCTTTTTTTCACAATCCATAACTCCCGCGGGAATAAAACAGGTCTTTGTCCTTCAGCACACCTGCATGAAATAAGATCTTTTTCGAGCAAGTGTGATGAAAATATATAGAAAATGACAGACGTCATAGACAAATATTGCACACCTCGATCCCTTTCTGTGTACGAACGAGTCACAACATGCACCGCCATAGGTCCAGTGGTACCTATGCCTCGGCAGAGAGGAAATAGTTGCGAATGCCCCTTCCAGGTGTTGCTCGAAGAACAAACGCATGAACTTCTTTAGACTTTAAAACTCTCTGTCGTTAAGTAACCTTGACGTTTTCCTATCAACTTGTCGCGATAAAAACTAGGTATCGGATACATTTTTGTCGGCCATAATGTATGCACGCACCAGATATGCATGCAATTCACTTTCGCGCTTACGTAATTTCCTTATTATTGATCAATATCTGGTGGCTGGATCTGTATCTGATCTTTAGTACACGGTTGCCATTTGTATCGTTTTTGCAACATGCTTCATTGGAAATTCTTTGCGTGTTGTAAGAACTCTCTCTACCGATCTTAGTTAAGTATTTGTTGTTACTTGGTGCGCAGGAATAATGTTAACAACAAGACATGTCCTACACTGCAATAGAAAACTGTGTCGTCGACATGATTTTTTAGCATATTTTTTTGTTGTATGTATGTTTGTAAGGTGTATGGGCATTAGCTTTTTTTTTTTTTTATACTTCATCCGTACGTACGTTCGTAGTTGCCTGAAATTAAATGATAATGGATTCTTTTGATTTGATTTGATACCAACATTTTAGCTTGAGTTAGCTTTTAAGGTGATTTTGCAAATTTTGTTAATTTTGGTACTAATATTGATGCCAACGAACTAGAATAACTATAAACGTCTGACTAGCAGGCGTATTTTGATTTAATAACAGGCTATGCATTAGATCTGGATTAGTTATAGTTCTGATCTAATTCTTAACCTGTTATTGAAACCAGAATATGCTTTGGCCACACTTTGTAATTGCAAATTCCATGCAGAGTTAGCTTGGTCCGACTCTAACAACCATCGGCGGTCTTATCGCTACAGAGCAATATCTTCCTGACAACCTTTTGAAAGTAGACTAATTGCTACAAATATGTATTCAGAATTCTAAAAATAGTAGGTACCTATACAACGAACCACATTCCTCATATGTAGTGAAATGTATCTCAACAAGTGAAGACAGATTTCATGCATGCTCTATGTTTGTTCATCCGTGCATATACTCTAACGGTTTATACGACAATCATTTTGAAAAACTCCTATCTCATCTTTCTCTCTTCGTATATAAACTTTATTAATAGCACCGCAAGGTCGTTTTGTGAATAAAGGAAGTTGGAAAAGTAGGTGATATGCGAACTCATCTAAATTACTTTCAAAAACTCTTATCCCTCCATCGTTCTATTTTCTAATATGAACTTTATTAAGAATGCCGTAAGGTAGCTTTATCAATGGAAGAAGATAGTAAGTTAGGAAAGTAGTGAATGCCTATTAGTATGGTCTCGTTGCGGTATTTAGTGGGTGACCGATATTTGCCTAATGATCTGTGTGTGCTATTGATTTGTAAACAATACAGTTATACCACCTTAAACTGTAACTATAGGACTGTAACCGCCGACCATTATGGCCCAATTTTTATTTCTTACGCGTTTTTAAGCTTTAATTTGTTGTCAGGCGCCGACGAAATTCGTGCATATTTGGAAACAATATTTCCCGATAGAGCTTGCACAGTCCTTGAACTCAAACCGAAGGGTTCTTACAGGTCATACAAAATCGGCATCCCGTGCGGGCTATACGACAAATGTTTATCCGCAGATATTAGGCCCAAGAACGCTCGGGTGAAGCCATGGTTTTTTCGAGGACGGCAGAGAAACGACACATGCCCTGAGAAGCCCAAGTCCCAAGACGGAAATAGTATCGATGTTAGATATAGTATACCAAAATGTCAGGGGCTTGAACACGAGACTTCAGTACTTCAGGCAAAACTGGCTAACTCTTGATTGTGATGTCATCGCGGTTACGGAGTCTTGGCTTACCGATGCCGTTAACAATGCTGAGTTGGTGTGCGGCGAGTGGAGCGTGCTGCGCCGAGACCGCGCTACAGGCGCGCGCGGCGGCGGCGTGCTCCTCGCGGCGCGCCCTGGCATCGAGCTCCGGCGTCGTGCTGATCTAGAGACGCCGAACGGCGAGGACTTATGGGTCACATTTGTGGCGGGTGAAGTGGTGTTTCATGTATGCGTCGTCTATATTCCTCCAAGTACCCCAGAGGAAACTTATATGCGGTGGTTTGAAAAAGTTGAGTCAGTGATTGACACTCTCGCAGGTGTAGTGCTTGTGCTTGGCGACCTAAACTTGAACCCGGTGTATACGTCCCAGAGTGTCCTTAGTTATTATTGTTATCTCTTATCTGTCTGCGGTTTGAATGAGATGAACGAAGTGACGAATGTACATGGAAGTAAGCTAGATGTCGTGTTGGTGCCGGAGCGCATCACTGGTGCTACGGTCTCAAAGATGGCGGGTGAGGGGTTGGTCCCTAGATCTGATACGTACCATCCTCCATTGGAGATTTCTGTGCCCAGGAGCTGTGCGCATCGACCAACTGCGGAGCGGCTAGATCCTAGCAATGTGGATATGCGTCGGGACTGGAACTTTACTAAGAGTAATTTTGAGCTAATGTATAAATTAGTGTCCGAAATAAGTTGGCAGAAAGTTCTCAGTGATGGCGATGTCGACATCGCTGTGGACATGTTTTACGACATATTATATGATATCTTTGACCTCTGTGTACCTAAACGGAAACGGCCGCCCGGTTCGAGTAGACGATATCCTGTGTGGTTCACGGCTGACCTGATTAGTAAAATCAAACAAAAAAGTTATCTGCACCGGGAATGGAAGGCTACGCGGGATAAAGACGTCTACAAAAAGTTTGCAACACTGAGGTCAAAAGTAAAAGAGCTGCTAGCGACTGCCTATGATAGCTACATTGGGTATATCCAAAGTACTCTTAAAGTCAATCCTCGCGCTTTCTGGCAGCACGTAGGCAGTCTTAAGACAAATGGCGGTGTTGTTTCCCGAGTAAAGTGTAAGGGTGAAGAATTTATTGGTAAGGAGGTGGCGAGCGCGTTTGCTAACTATTTCGCAGGCGTTTTTCTACCTGACATTCCGCTTCTCGATCCGAACCTGTTAGAAAATGCCGATCGGAAGCCTAACGCTAACTGCATTGATATCAAATCAATAACTTTACAGGAGGTAGAAGCCGGGATAAAATGCTTAAAGGCCAATAGCTCCGTTGGACCTGATAACTTGCCGGCGTATATTGTAAAGGGTTGTGCGGAGTTTTTGAAGATTCCGATACAATATATTTTTAACCTGGCGCTCTCTTCTGGGTCATATCCTCGAAGTTGGAAGGTGTCTAGAGTGAGGCCGATCCCGAAGGCGGGTGACACTTCCGTCGTTGAGAATTACAGACCCATAGCCGTTCTTCCCACCCTTGGCAAGCTGTTTGAGTCCATACTTCACCGGATTCTATCTTCCCAGGTTCGGCCCTTTTTGTGTGACGCGCAGCATGGCTTTCGGCCAAGTCGTTCGGTCAACACGAATCTGTTGATACTGACTGAAAACCTTGCTCAGCATCTTGACAAAGGTGTTCAGGTCGATGTCATTTATTTCGATTTCTCGAAGGCTTTCGATCGCGTGGATAACGATGTGCTGCTTAGGAAACTTGATGAAATTGGTTTCTCTCCCAAGCTACTAGCCTTTTTTGCCAACTATCTGCGCGATCGGCAGCAATTCGTCCGACATGGCTGTTTTGTCTCGACTCCTTACCACACCCGGTCCGGCGTGAGTCAGGGCTCCATCTTGGGACCCTTGTTTTTCGGCATCATGATTAACGATCTTAAATCAGTTCTTCGGGCGGCTCAATGTCTCTTGTATGCTGATGATCTGAAGCTGGTATACAGGATTGAGCAAAGAACTGATTGCGAGACGTTACAGGAGGACATCGACCTGGTGTTTCGGTGGAGTATGCACAATAAACTTCATTTCAACCCAGTCAAGTGTTGTGTGTGTACATTTAGCCGCTCTCGTTCCGCTATATATGGGCATTATATACTGGGGTCAGAGCCAATAAATCGTGTCTTTTCCGTCAAGGATCTGGGCGTAGTGTTCGATGCACGGCTAACTTTTCACGAGCATATTTTTTCTCTCGCGAAGAGCTCCTTTCAAAGGCTGGGTTTTGTAATCCGAAATCTTCGCGATTTTCATGACCCGGTGGCTATAAAAATGGTGTACAATGGTCTAGTAAGGAGTAAGCTGGAGACTTCGTCGATCATTTGGAACCCCTACGAGTCGACGTATGCTTTACTGCTTGAGAAGGTCCAGAAAGCGTTTTTAAGGTTCCTTTATAAAAAAATATTCGGATTCTATCCGTACCTGTACCCGACAAAGTATCTTCTCGGCTCCCTCGGGTACAATTCCTTGGAGGTCAGGCGGAATTACCAACTCCTTGTCATGGCATGCCGAGCCTTGCGTGGGGAGTCAGACTGTCCCGAAGTTGTTTCTGGTCTCGTGCGCCTGTTTGTTCCGGACGTCCCGAGAATGGCCCTCAGACCACGACAACGCGACCTGTTGGCCGTGCCGCCGGCGCGCACCGTATCGCGCAGGAACTCGCCGCTGCCCCGCGCCCTCTCACTGCTCAATGCGCTCCTGGCATCGACGCCTGAATGCGATCTATTTGCTTGGCGATGGGCGGCAGTGTATAGTGAATGCTTGAGATTCTGTGAGGCGATGGATGCTAGGTGCTCAACTGTCCCAATTTAATTTGTTAATGTGCCATTATTGTTTTTATAATTGTTAATACTTATAATTATTAGTTAGTTTAAGTTTCGTGACGCATTGGTTCAACTGTAATGTCATGTAAACATTTTTATCATTAAAAATAAAATAAAAAATAAAATAATACTAGATTCTATCAAAATAAGAGCCCCAACATTTCGATATTTATCTCAGATCTAGATTGCCATAATACAGGCTGAGCCAAATGTGGGAATCATTGTATTGCTTCTCTAGAAATGTTTTTTTGTTTATTATTGACTTGTGAACGAGCCCGACAAATTTTTTGAATTTAGTCGAGCCTAATCGAATATTACAATAAATGTCATATTTGCTCACCAAAAACATTATGATGTAAAATGTTGCCAAGACGAAACCATAAGGTTCGCACTGTCAAAAAGTTATCAGATCTCATATAGCCCTAACTTCACAAACTCTACACCTTATTCGAAATATGTGGTTTCGTTACTACAAGAACTATTGTATAACAGACAAGTAATGAACAGTGAATAACATCTTTCACCTTAGGGCTTCTCTACACGATGTCCCAGCACTGGACCAGCGAGAAGGCCATGCGATGGTTGACAGCACGCACTATGGAATGGGCCACGTGTAGATGCGTATGCACCATCACTGCTCACTACCTTCGATGTGCGGACGAAAACCCGACACCGTAGCCTTCCTATCAGCATCCCGCCGCGCCATAAGGCATCCGACACCACTACCCTCTCTACACGCTGGCCTATCTTAGTGGGCCAGTATGATGGCCCACCGTGCAGAGGCACCTTTACGCCCATGTCCCATGTGACGGTAGCGAAACGGCCAAGTCACATATTTTGACTAAGGTGATTTGCGTATTAATCGTACCTATTGCGTACATAATTTTGTAGGTACATAACGGGAAAAACCGACATCTTTAAAAGGATCATTTTTTTTTTCCATAAATTGTAACGTTTCCATAAAATTCTTGAGAACCGCGTTTTTATTATCTTATTGCCCTAACGTCACTTTTGGTGTATTTATTAAACGAATACATATACCATTTGAATGTGACTAACAGGAGATTTATTATTATTTAAATTCAGCACAGCCAACATTTTGTTAAATAAGTGTCACCAGGGTAATGAGATGAATCAGAGAATAATCTTAAAAATAAATAACACCCATATTATGTATTTAAAATGCCTTTCTGTCTGTTTCAGCGCTCCTGCATCATGTTTTTGCTCGGCGTCGCTCTGAACACAATCTCAGGCCGCAACACTTTAGGCCAGATCCGAATCTTTGGCGTTCTCCAACGGCTTGCCGTGGCGTATTTCGTGGCAGCTGGCTTCTACGCGCTCACGGCGCCGAAGTACTTCACACCACCCAGGGTACATGAGGTTTGATTATCTGTCTCTGTTTCCTGCACCTACACGGTTTGGGAGCACTTTTATACTTGGAGCTTTGAATTCTTATAAACTCGCATGTTAGATAAAATACAGGCACTGTTAGAAAAAGATAGGCGGATATAGTCAGAAAGAGATATGTAAATAAAAATTACGGTACTTATAGCTAAGAAATAATCCAGCCGAGTTGGCTTGCCGTGGCGTATTTCGTAGCGGCTGGCTTGATTCTCTGTCTCTGGTTCCTGCACCTACACTTTTTGGGAGCTTTGAATACTTACATATAAACGAGTTTACAGTACATATGGGGCTACTTTATAGCACTAGTGCGAGAAGTAGCATATTACGTTACTGTGTCGAACATTTAAAGGGCCATATGTACTGTAAACGTTGTACGATACATGTGCAAATAGGTAATTCGCAACTCGTGTCGATTTAAAACACTCCCTTCGGTCGTGTTTTAATTTATCGCCACTCGTTTCGAATTTCCTATTTTTCGCACTTGTATCGTAATGTACTATTTTGTCTCTCTCTCCTTTTTTCTATCAAAAGTTAGAAGAGGAGAAAGAGACAGATATAGGTTGAAAGAGATTGCAGGTTATAAATAAAACAAAGAGACATAATTATGAAGATAACAAAAAAAAAACACAGGGTCACTGTACGCAGAAATGTTATGAGAGAGGTATTGCTAGATAGAGACAAATACACTATGCCGGGTCTCATATTATCAGAAAGATAGTCATTACTAATTATCTACTAGAATATCCGTATTTCTGTTTCCATCACCTGCACGGTTTGGGAGCACTTTTCTAAAAACTTGCACAATCGTACTATGTATATATTGTATATGTAACTAGGGAATACTGGAAAGGTCCTTAAGATATATCTAGGAGCAGCAATGAAATACCGAGCTAGCTCAATCGTGTGTATTTCGGAACTGACATACAAAATACTCAACCACCCTCTAGTCGGCGCATGTTAACTTAGGTCTACCCCATATTACATATATAACACCCCCCTTCTTAACTTATATGTACTACCAATCTTACTGGAGATAGGAATTAACTTATTTCAATAATATTGTTAAGAGTGGTAACTACCTGAGACAAAAGAATGACATTTTAATTACCTACCATCATAAGGTCCCAAAAAGTCCACATGGAGTCTACTCCAGGGCTCCGAGTAGTACGGCCAGGGTTGAGATTTAACTCGGGGTGGTGCAGAAGCCTCCACCGCGCAAATAGCGCAGCTTCGACTCATCGCTTCTATATCACGATCAATATTTGGCCACCAAACGAAACTACGAGCCACACTCTTCATCTTGACCATACCTTGGTGACTACTGTGTAATTCCTTTAAAATATTTGCTCTTAAGTTTTCTGGAATGATCATGCGATAACCCCACATTACACAACCACCTTCGACATACAGTTCCTGCCTTTTGGAGAAAAATGGTTTTAATTCTTCGCTATTACAAGATGCTGGCCACCCTCCTCTTATGTATGTAAGTACTTGTCTTAAAATAACATTTTTGTCCGTCTCTTTCTGGACGTCCTGGCTGGTAATGGGCAAAAAGTTTTGTACGAAATTTAGATAGGTTATTTCCTCACTCATCTGATTACTCTCAGGCCTGTGCGGCGGTAGTCGGGATAGGGCATCGGCTCCATTTTAGTAGTGTGCACATACTCAATATCATATTGATAGCCTCCTAAAATAATTGCCCATCTTTGCATGCGACTGGCCGCCATCACCGGAATCCCGGCTTTGTCTCCGAAGATCGTCACCAACGGCTTGTGGTCAGTCCTCAAAACGAATCTGCGGCCGTACAAGTATTGGTGGAATTTCTTTACTCCATAGATAATGGCAAGCCCCTCTCGTTCTATCTGTGAGTATGCCTTCTCCGCGCTGTTCAATACCCTCGAAGCGTAGGCTATGGGGCGCTCCGTACCATCCGGCCATGCATGCGATATCACGGCGGCCACGCCCACACTGCTCGCATCTGTCGTCAGAATCAGTGGGAGGTCTGGCGAGTAGTGGGCCAGCACCTCACTGGAAGCCAACAATCGTTTGACCTTATTAAAAGCCTCCTGACAAGACTGAGACCACTCAAATATAACATTTTTTTTAGCAACTCATATAGGGGTGTCAGTATTGTGCTAATATTTCTCACAAATTTCGCATAGTACATCGCCATTCCAAGAAAAGAACGTAACTCGGACACGTTACTAGGTGCTGTTACATTCAAAATATCCCTAACCTTCTTGGGACAAGTATGGAGTCCTTCTTTATCCACAACGTAACCTAAATAGGTAATTGAATTAGCCAGGAAAGAACATTTTTCTTTTTTTATCTTTAAACCGTATTTTTCCAGCCTCTCAAATACCCTATATAGGTTTTCTATGTGTTCCCTGTCATTTTCGCCCGTAATTACTACATCGTCTAGGAACACACCCACTTTCGACAAATCCGCAAACATCTGTTCTAGAATCCTTTGGAAAATGCCTGGACTCGAGGATAAACCGTAAATCAATCGGTTGTATTTAAATAAACCTTTGTGCGTATTAATCACAGTGTATTTGGCCGTATCATCCAGCACCAATTGCGCATATGCTTGCGAGAGGTCAATTTTGCTAAATTTTTGACCTCCATGTAATTTTGTAAACAAATCCTCGACCCTAGGCAAAGGAAAACGGTCCACATCTAAATGTTTATTAAGACTTATCTTATAATCTCCGCAGATGCGTATAGTTCCGTCAGACTTCACCACCGGTACGATAGGTGTCGCCCACTCGGAGGTCTCGACGGGCGTGATGACGCCGTCGCGCCCCAGCCGCTCCAGCTCGCGCTCCACCGGCTCGCGCAGCGCGTACGCCAGAGGGCGCGCGCGTAGGAACACGGGACGCGCGTCCGGCCGCACTCGCAGTGACACTAGCCCGCCGTTGTACCTCCCCAGGCCTCCGAGAACACATTCTTAAACCTGGAACTGAAATTTGACAGATTAAAATCTTTCGATGTTTTTACATAATTAATCAAGTCTGACTCGAACAAACCCCTAATAATTCCTAACTCAACTAGCCATTGCCTGCCTAGTAAATTAGTTTTACCATCCTCTATAACATACAAATCGAGCGGCATTGAGCGATCCTTATACTTAATTAGTGGCTTCAATCTGCCTAACGGACGAACTTTCTCTCCTGAATAATATCTTAATATTAGATGACCCGGTTTTAGCTCACAATTCGAAAAATATTTTTCATATACATATGGACTAATACAACTTATAGCACTACCCGTGTCAATCTCCATCTTAATATCGTGATTGTTAACATTGAGGGTCACTAAATAAGGTTTATATTTACTAAAACACTCTTCTTTAACAAAGGAAAGATTTACCTCTAAGTCATATGTTTCCTCTTCCGAATACTCATCCTCAACGTAGTTAACTTTTGTCAACCTGGGGCACATCTTTTTCAAGTGTCCGTCTTGATTACACACACGGCATACATAAAGACGAAATTTGCATGTCTGAGTCGCATGCGCACCTCCACACGCTGAGCACGTCCCTTGACCTTGACCTAATTGCGCGCGGCTGCCGTCAGCTGATCTCGACGTCACAGGTCCCCGGTAACTATTGTTCGGCCGCTGTCCGTTCGGCCTCCATCGGTTAACTTCGTTGCTAACTATTTTGGTCTGCTCGTCCCGTTTCGGATAACTTCGGCTGTTCCGTGATGGCGTCTTGAAATTTGATTTTTTTTTGTTGCTTATAGAAAAACACGGCGCCGTGGCGTCATTCGCTGATGAACGACCTCGACTTTCTACAGCTGCCGCATTTACCTCTGCTGCCTCCATCGCTATTGCCAACCCCTTAGCATTAGCAAACTTCAGATCATTTTCCGTAAATAACCGCTGTCGAATAGTCTCATTATACAATCCACATACAAATTGATCTCGCAAGCTGTCATCCAACCACGTACCAAAATCACAATATTTAGTTAGCCTTTGCAAGTCCGCAATGAAATCCGCTATCGATTCATGTTTAGACTGCTTGCGTTGACGAAACTTATATCTTTCCGCTAAAACACTCGGCCGCGGTTGCAGATGATTTAACATAAGTTTGACAAGTTCACTGTAGGTTTTTTCTGATGGCTTAGTCGGAGTACACAGGGTTACTAATAACTCGTAGCTATCTGCTCCCATCGCGGTAATTAATAATGGTACTCTGCGGTCCTCTTGCACCTCATTAACGATAAAATACTGCTCCAGCCTGTCTATATACGTCGCCCAATTGTCTTTTTTGCCGATCAAACGCGTCCATCTTGCCAACCGACATCTTTGCCATTCTGTTCGCACAAGATATCACTCAACCACGTTCGCGCACTCGCTGATTCCATCACGACTCGTCGCCAGATTATTGTATATGTAACTAGGGAATACTGGAAAGGTCCTTAAGATATATCTAGGAGCAGCAATGAAATACCGAGCTAGCTCAATCGTGTGTATTTCGGAACTGACATACAAAATACTCAACCACCCTCTAGTCGGCGCATGTTAACTTAGGTCTACCCCATATTACATATATAACAGTATATACGTAACTTGTATAGTTAGAAATAAGTCAAATACTTCGTACCACCCAAGGTAAATGAGGTATGATTCTCTTAATTTCCTACACCTACACGGTTTGGAAGCACTGTTCTAGAAACTAAATTAGGATCTATATTACAAAAAATACTGTCTTACCTTCTTTACTTTCCTTCCTGCCTTCCTTCTTTCCTTAAAAAACTTAGATAATTGTGTAGTTAGAATAAAATCATGTCCCTAGTTTACGCCATCCAGGATACATGAGGTTTAGATTCTCTGTCTCATGTCCCTGTACATAGGATAGAATGGGATAGGTGAGGGGAATGTGTACCAACACTGCTTGGGAGTACTTGCTCACTTCTAGCATATAAACGAGCTACAAAATGGCTGCGCTTCTGCAGAACTAAAATTTTCTCGTTTCGTTCATGTCTAAGACTGCCTGCGAAACGTGCCTAGTCCCCGTTTTCCTCCCTGGATATCCCCCTTTCGTCTTATACAGGTCTCTTTTCGATGTTAAACAGAGCACATGCTCATTATTCTGCGCGGCTGTGTCTATAGTCCGTACCCTCATGACAGCATGATGGCAGCAGATGGTAGGAGATATGGAAGAAGATCATTCATATGACTTGCTTGTTTCAGGGAGCATGTGGACAGGCTTTGAAAGATGTCCTCTCGTGCGTATGGTGCTGGGCGCTAGCTGGTGCTCTTGTGGCAGTTCACACCGTGATCACCTTCGTAGTTCACGACCCTGGCTGTCCAGCGTAAGTACATCACCATCACCAGCAGGTGAAACACGTCTTTTCTTGCGTGTGGTACTGGGCGCTAGCTGGTGCTCTTGAGGCAATTCACACCGTGATCACCTTCGTAGTACACGACCTTGGCTGTCTACCATCAATGTCTTTACCTCTTAGGTATCCTTTTATTTGACAGCTCGAACGGCTGTAGCTTCATCTAGTTCAGCAATTAGAACCATTTTACTTAAACTACACCCGTTCTACAATCAATAATTCTTCTACCACGGCTACTTTCTTAACTAAGAGTACCAATATTGCGCTCTAAGTGAGTGTTGTAACAAATTTTGCTTAAGTGACTTACAATATTTTAAGTCATAATACTATTTTTTATTATTTTTTAAATTCAGAGGCTATCTCGGCCCGGGGGCAAGCACGATGACTGGGCAGCTCCGGAGTGCAGTGGCGGCGCGGCAGGCTACATCGACCGTTTGGTCCTGGGCTCCTCACATCTGTTCCAATGGACTGACCGTCGTGAGGTCTATGGAGGACCACATACTGACCCTGAGGGTCTTCTGGGTAAGTTACTAGCTAAGATAGAACAGTGGCGGTATGGTACATCGACCGTCTGGTCCAGTGCTCCTCCTATCTGTTTCAGTGGACAGACCGTCGTGAGTTCTATGGAGGACCACATATTGACCCTGAGGGTGTACTTAGCAAACTACTTTTCTTCTTCAGTTGCCACCTTATGTACTCCATTCTTCTCTATCTTTTTCTATCCTTATCCATTTTCACACATCAAATACTTACCTTGCAGGTTACTGGGTAAGCTATTAATTAAGACTGCCAGCGACAACATGATACGTCACATTTAAACGATCGAGTCTGTGTCGTGCACGAAAGACTACAGACTGACCCTAAAATGTCATATCTGTAGCAAGAATTTTGACCCTATCCGGTTTTCCGGAGAAACTCCGAGCAAAACTCGAGCCTTGCCCTTTGGGTAAATATCCGAATCCATTTTAACCAATTCTTTTTCACAGGTTGCCTAACATCAGCTGTACAAGCACTACTAGGTGTGCAAGCAGGAGCGACAGTATTGCTGCAGCGCTCACACAAAGCACGAGTGTCTCGCTGGCTGGCGTGGGGACTAGTTTTCGCTCTAGCCGGTGCCTTACTGACTGGCTTCAGTAGGGAGCATGGAGTGGTGCCAATCAATAAGAACCTGTGGTGAGTGTTATGTTTGTGTTGTTTATTCGACAGAAGCGAGAAGCTTATAAAAACACTAGAGGCTGCACGTAAAACAAACATTTGAGACAACTTTGAATTTGAAAGACGCCTACACTAATGGCCTAACTAACTATACCAACTGAGGCAAAATTCATCGAATGGGGGCAATGGGAGTATGTACTCCCGGCTGTTCAGTCAAGTTGGGACACCTCTTAGGCCAGAAGCCCATCCTTGATATTTCGCCCTTGGTATTTCACCTTAAGAGGGTTGCTTTGCCATATAGGAACGACCACCGGAACAATTGTTTTTTTTTTTTAATATTTTTCTTTTGCGACGGTGGGTAATAAATTACAGTATAGTGCCGAGACTGACATGAAGAATACATAATCCATTCCTTAAAAGATTCCTGGGACAATTTTGTTATTGACCGGGACACCGGGGCACCAAGCTTCAAGGGGGGAACGTGTCCTGGTGTACTTGAACCCTACCTTAAGTTTGCCCTGACCCCCTGGCCATACCCATACATTGACCTTGGCACTGTCAATGTATGGGTATAGCCGTCCCATGCATCACGTAAACCTTGGCGGGCGACATAGCATGGCGAGAATAGGTACCACAAATGCATTCCTATCTGCAGAATAAAATAGTTTAGTAGCTATTTTCTCCATCCTCCAGGTCCATCTCCTTCGTCCTGGTGACGACATCGTTCTGCCTGGTGCTGCTCGTCCTGTGCTACTTGTTCACCGACGCGTGGCGCCTCTGGGGCGGCGCGCCGTTCCGAGCGCCCGGCCTTAACGCCATCGCCCTCTATGTTGGCCACATGGTGTGTTATAACATGTTCCCTTTCCACTGGAAGGTGGCCAATATGGAGACGCACACGATAAACTTGTTGGAAGCTGTTTGGGGGACGGCCCTTTGGGTTGTTATAGCGCATGTTATGGCGAAGAAGAAGGTTTTTATAACGCTGTGAATTGAACCTTCATTGCAATGAAAGTAGAAACGAGCTTTTAAGAACAGTGTAACGTTTTTCTTAATCATTTGGATGTTAAGATCCGTTCCATATGCCCATTGGAGAAAAACTAGCTCAGTAAAAAAGTACAGAGAACATTGAAAACCGTTGTAAGTTGTGTTATTGCTATAGTGTTGGTAGGAACTGGAGTCTTTTGGGTCTAAATAGAAGAACTCGACTTGTTTTTACGACGCTCAGAGCTTACTAAACTTCCGAGTCTTTTAACTACTGAGTCGAGTTATTGAGTCTTTTTAAGCGGAACTCAAAAGAACTCGAGTCTCCGAATAAAGACTCACTCAACAATTTTATAGGTTTTACCTAAACAACAGTAAATAAAATAAGCGTTATTGTATGATTTATGTTATGTACCTATATCCATGAATTTTACATAAAGACAAGGCATTACGAAGTTATTTGTAAAAAAATTACAAGTTCTCCGAAAAGCACTCAAGTCTCTACAAAAGACTCGAGTCTCTAATAAGTTGAAAAGAACTCGAGTTTCGTCTTAATTATAAGTCTGAAAAACTGAGTCGAGTCTTAAAGCAGGGGACACCAACACTAGTCATAGCGCCAAGAACGCTTATGAGCGATAGCGCTACCAACGCAGAATTCATGATTTCAACAAAGTTTTTACTTATATTTGCTATACTAAGGTACTCAGTACCGGTTTGAATGTACTTTAAAGTTACAGATGAAATCGACTTAACACGTTAACAGTCCCCATACTAGATGTATGCATTTCCTGGTACATCCAAGCAAATTACTTCAATCACACGTCCATGCTCCACATATGGGTCACTGAGAAAAAAACAAGCCACACTCGAATTAGAACAATGACTTTTTGTATGCTGTTGTCTGACTAGCCAAAAATATTATTATACAAGTAGTATCCCTATATTATTATGCAATATGAAGTACTAATCTAACTGCGTACCTGGTGGTATATTCGTGACCCATATGTGGGGCACGGACGTGTGGAGATAGTTTAGCGTGACCCATATATGGGGCACAGGACTGTGAACGTGTTAATATCTCCATTTGTGTTTACAGATGAAGACAAATCTCTCACTTTGCTCCCAATGGTGCTGTGAGATAGGATTGGTTAGATTTCCTATGCGGTATGACTTGGTCAAGTACTATGTAAGTTTATAAAATGAGCCGTCAGAGAGGAATCGTTTTTTTTTTTGCCAAGTTAGCTTAACGTAGTTTTAAAGACTGATTATTAGATTTAACAAAACTTGTATCTTAACTATAGTTGAATTAAAAACATTTTACAATTATTGTATGCTTATTACATCCTTAGATCCTTATAGACCCTGGGCCGGGAGCATACATCGTCAGTCAACGTCTCCCGGCTGATACTTTAACGCTGTTTTAAATGAAAATAAAACCGCCAGCCGGTTATATTATATCGCTGTGGAAAGACTAGAGCTATTCATAGAACATTTAAAAAAATACGCGCCTTACCACTTTATGTCCGCAAAGTATTCGGAATGTCTAAATTGTGTAATCCGTTTATTTGAAACGCCTGATGGAATGCTACATGCAAAGTTTTATGATTTTGTTCTACTATTGTGAAATGGTAAAGCGCTTGTTTTTTTGCGACCAGCTGGCGATTTTTTTAATTAACAATAGCATCTGAACTATCATCTGACTAAATATGAAACAGGAGGCGATGAGTAATTTTTAGGGTTCCGTAGCCAAATGGCAAAAAACGGAACCCTTATAGATTCGTCATGTCCGTCTGTCTGTCCGATTCTGTCACAGCCACTTTTTTCCGAAACTATAAGAGCTGTACTGTTCAAACTTAGTAAGTGGATGTATTCTATGAACCGCATTAAGATTTTCATACAAAAATAGAAAAAAAAAAAACAATAAATTTTGGGGGTTCCCCATACTTAGAACTGAAACACAAAAAATCTTTTTTCATCAAACCCATACGTGTGGGGTATCTATGGATAGGTCTTCAAAAATGATATTGAGGTTTCTAATATCATTTCTTTCTAAAATGAATAGTTTGCGTGAGAGATACTTCCAAAGTGGTAAAATGTGTCCCCCCCCCCCCCCCCCCAGTAACTTCTAAAATAACAGAATGAAAAATCAAAAAAAAAATATATGATATACATTGCCATGTAAACTTCCACCGAAAATTGGTTTGAACGAGATCTAGTAAGTAGTTTTTTTTTAATACGTCATGAAATAAAAATAAAAAGTTTAGCTATCGATATTTCTAAGATCTTAAGCGTATCTTAATCATTCTTCGAATCGGGCCGAATGTTTCATACATCAAAAAATCAAAATTTGACCGCGTCCGGCAAATCGTCCCACTTTGTCGCTGACCATAAGGACGCCTTGACAGGTTATTCGATTAATGATACAAGCAAATCTCGTTCTTATGGTATACAACCATTGGGACGTTTTGCCAGTCGCAATCACAAATCGTCCCAAGCGGGGGGCATCAATAGTTTCAGGCATGGACCTAGAATACTAAGGCCGTAGTTTCGCTTAAACACATATAGGATTCCATCTTCCACCAATTTTCTAGTATTTACGCGTGACACACATATAGGGACGACATATATATAGGGATATAGTTATCTCTATGGCCTCATCCACCAATATGCATTGCAGTGCATTAATTATTGGAAGAAAAAAATTAAATGCGTAGTCGAATGTTGCAAAACTTATACCGATCGAAAGACAAAAAGAGGCAGGATTCATTTTCATATATAAGTTAATCAATTATCTTTCGTAAAATACGATATTAATCCATGAAGTTGTTCCTAAGGGCGCTCTCACTTTTTTTGCCATACTATATTGAACCTTATCCCCGAGCTAGAAAGGTGTTCGTACCAAACTAGAGAAAAAGTACTCAATCCGCCTAGGTATACATTTCTGATACGCACACACTGCAGTGTCACAGCTGGTCGTCAGTTGCGCGGCCTCTGTCAAATTGTTCCTCTATGGTTTCAGGAATAAAAACACCGGTATACAATATTTTGACGCTTTATTTATATCAAAGGTGACAGTAAAATCCGTAATGTCATTGAAAATAATAATAAAACAAACGATCAACAAACGATGACTCAAGGTAACAGCGAGTAGTTTTAACAAATAAAACTATTAATAAAAATTATACTGAATAACAATATTGGCATGGCCGCATCATCAATCCGGGTTTAGGCCGCTTATTGCACAATGTCTTATAAAAATATGTTTTCCGAGTTAAGCACAAAAATACGATGCGTAAGAGTTTTAGGCTTTTGAGAAACTTCTTAGGAAATTAACTGTATATATAAAAGACAGATTTTTAGCCTTAGGGCCAGTCCCCCGAGCGTCGATGTCTAGTCAACTTGTTGCTCGACGTAACGTTGGCGCAACTGCACAGCGATGTCATTTTCCATAGCGCTGAGTAGATACCGACGCTCAAAAGAGCGTCTATATGTGGCAAATCGCTTGCGCAATACACGCGCGCAGTACGTACCACTAGCGAGTTTGCCAGATCTGGACGCACTTTAGTATCGTTTCAAATGTGTTTAAAATAGAAATAAGCTTTTCATACTCTGCCTCTGCGGTTTGGGATAAACTAAAGTAGGCATATTAAGTAGCTGTAAGGAAAAAAAAAATCTTAATTTCATAGACCTCTGAGATGGAAATTGAAGATAACACCCGTAAATAATTAATGGAGCTTTAAGAATAGAGATAGAAAGGGTAATATCCTCTTGCCACCGACAAGTATTCTACGACAAATTCAGTGGAACGGGGGGCCTTTTAATAGGGGGCTAGAGGCAAAAGAATGTAGAAATAAGAAATTCTAATTGCCCATAAAACTCACACGGATCGATATTTATTAATTAATAATTATATCTGATTGGTTGACGAATTGATCATACTAAATTGTCACTCAGAAATATTGTACTTGTACAACAGCTAAAGTAAGGATTCAAAGTAGAACGAAGAATTTCGTACATTGACCCGCCATTATGATGCCGGTGGTCAATGCCACTGTGCGAGCGGGACAGCAATATCATGCGTGTGCGATAGAGATAGTGCGTGTCGATGTACGAAATTCTTGGTGCTTAGCGTCCTTACCTGGAGCATGAGCTATGTACAAGTTTGGCATTCAGTTTACATGCATTAAATTAATCCATAACTTAATTTAAATACTTTAGTTAATTTATATAAGTCGTTTTCAATTACATCACTCCTTTGCAGACGGTAAATGCCATATTAGGAATTATATATTTTACATGTTAAAATACTTTATTTTATATATAAATATCGTATTTTCTCTAAGGATACTCTTCGCTGGTCATTCTGCCTCTAACAATTTCATATTAATAAAAGAGCATTTTCCAAAAATAATAATTGAAAGACTGGTTCCCACAGATCCTTTTGAGTTCTCCCAACTCAGAATCACTAGCATATTCAATCCTGATGCAAAAAAAATGTCTCAAAAATTTGTACGGAAATTTTAGTTTCCACTACGCCACGCACATACAAGTGAAAAAATCACGTGACGTAACGGTACGGACATTTTAGGACATTTTCTTTTGAATGGTAGAATGGAGAACGCGGACGATTCTGAGTAGAATGAGCCCAAGAAAGTCCAGATTTGTAAGAAACAGGTTATTTTGGAAAACGCTAAACGTTGCTGATAGGCACTTGCAGTTCATCGTATCCTGCGAACATCCCTGCAGCCTAATTGCGAAACAACCCGACCGTCATCGCGAACGCGCTATAGTAAACCTAATTGGAACGCATGAAGCTCTATATTACAGTGTAATCGTGCGCGTTGGAGCGTCTGCCATCTTGTGGCCTCAGTGGGAAACATAAACACTTCACGCTCACGCCAAAGCAAGTGCTGCCCTCTACAGTCCATGTAAGTTTTCTTGTGCATTGTAGGTTCTGCCATCTTGTGGGGTACATTGGAAGCTTTAACTTGACATGTACACTTTGCGCCGATAAACAGGGGCTCCAGTGATGCCCATACAGTTCATGTTTCCTATATACATCTTTGGTGGTCTTTTTTAGGGTTCCGTAGCCAAATGGCATAAAACGGAACCCTTATAGTTTCGCCATGTCCGTCTGTCTGTCTGTCTGTCTGTCTGTCTGTCTGTCTGTCTGTCTGTCTGTCTGTCTGTCTGTCTGTCTGTCCGAGGCTTTGCTCCGTGGTCGTTAGTGCTAGAAAGCTGAAATTTGGCATGGATATATAAATCAATAAAGCCGACAAAGTCGTACAATAAAATCTAAAAATTTAATTTTTTTTTGGGTACCTCCCCTACACGTAAAGTGGGGGTGAATTTTTTTTTTTCGCTTCAACCCTAGAGTGTGGGGTATCGTTGGAAAGGTCTTTCAAAACTAATAGGGGTTTTCAAGAAACATTTTTTGATAAAGTGAATATATTCGGAGATAATCGCTCCGAAAGAAAAAAAAATGTGTCCCCCCCCTCTAACTTTTGAACCATAGGTCCAAAAAATATGAAAAAAATCGTGGAAGTAGAGCTTAAGAAATACATTAAATGAAAACTATAGCGGACATGATCAGTTTAGCTGTTTTTGAGTTATCGCAAAAAGTTTTCCCTTCATAGTAAAAAGACTTACTTTAATTAGGTACTGATTATGCAAATTTGCCTATTTGTTTAACTCGGGTGAAAGGTACCATTTACTACACTTTAAGCTCCAGTTTAGCTTATTGTGACGGGAGAGTAACTACGGAACCCTACACTGAGCGTGGCCCGACATGCTCTTGGCCGGTTATTTTATTATACCGGTGGAAAATAAGTATACGGATCTCCTCACCGTAGCCTATGGACGCCTGCAACTACAATCTAAGAGTAAGTATCCAGTAATTGAAACATTACGTCGGGAATAGTTAGGCAATTAGACAGCGGAAGGCGAGGATAGCCCAAAGCCATTCAATCAATAGCTACGCTAATCTAGAGATCTCAAGGAGAGACAAGTAAAACTGTATAACGTATATATTTCTAAAAATTCATTAGAAAAAATCTCTTAAAATATATCTTCATTTTCAATAACACGCCCCCTAATGAGTTGGGGACGATAAGTTGATATATTAATTTAGCACTATATAAATATAACATTTTCTTAAAATTCTACATAGGAAGAACTTCACACATGTACAACAGAACGTAATTGCACACAATAACGTAAACGTTCGATGACAACCAAAACTTAAGTTATCAAGCTCGTATCTAAGTTACGTTTGGTAATGAGATACGAGGTTTTTAACAGTGACAGGTTGTTTTGGCTGTCAACAAACGTGATATAAAATGACGCGTCTCAGGACGGCAGAAATAGAATTGTACTAGTCAAGCAGAGTTATATAGACATTTATGTATACATAATTAACAGTTTTCAGGTAAAAATTTGTACAGCAAGTTGACTACATTGTGAAGAATCTATTATTAATAAGTACGAAGCTCACTTTAAGTCACTTACATCGAGAAATTGGAATGTATATATTAGTTCACGAGAATGTTAGAAGGACGATCGTCCAGTACCAAGATTCGTGGCACGTTACAGGTCCATTTACAAGAGCTGGCACGAATAAAATGAATGACTGAGTGAATGAAAATATCGATGTGTCTATCACATTAACCTGTCGTCTACCAAGCTGTCCAAAAAACCACCCGTACCCGTACAATAAATAATTAGTATTCTTATTTTTAAGTTGCTCGTGTCTCCCGCTCCCCACCTGCGCGGGTCACCCCAGATTTGTTACGACGGATTTTTGTGCATCCGAGGAAATTCGCAATCGAAAAGCTGATTTATTTTGATTTTAAATGGGTGTTCTCCGTACGTAAGAAATACTGGACAGAGATCTCCGGCCAGGGTAGGTAGAGGGGTGCTTTTTTCTCAAAACCTTAACTTGGATATGTTTTTTTTTTGGCCGGAGATATCCGTACTGGGTAGACAACAGGTTAACCAATAAAATGGTGGCTCTGACTGTATATCGATACAGGTCACTCATACAATGGAAGTTTCGTTCATTTCATTCGTGCCAGTTTTCGTGAATTAACCTTTACATTAAAATACTGTTCGTATACGAAGGCTAGTATAAAAGCATATTGTATACTAAGGAAAATTTGCTATAAACGTAATTGGCAGGTCAAATGGTTATCACAAATAGCCATCACCTTTGCCATTCTTACCTTTTACCATTCTTAGTTTGGAGTCTTGATTTTCGAGATTCGACTCAGCTGTTTTAGCATCGAGTCATTTCTTTAAGTTTTAGGTACATTATTTTTTAAGACGTAGTTTTCATATACAGTTCAAGGTTCACAACAAAAATATTCTGCAGCGATGATTTTTTAAACTTTTATTTAATTACAACTTTCAATGTTGAAGATGGAATATTTGTTTATTGAAGTGTTCTTGAGTCACACAAAAAACTCCCAAGCTACTTAGACACCAATTCTAACCAACACTTGAAACGTTAATGGAAAACTTTCCTCAGTATCCTGTATCAATTTAAAGCACATTTTATTAATATAAACTGTTGAGAAGGCTCGCTGTTCGTTTGTACTTGGCCACAGAGCGCCATTCCTGATTGACAGCTATTTTACGGTCTATTCTTATTTGTCCCCGCCCCACGAGACCACCGTCATACATGAGTCGGGGACAAATAGGAATGATTTATATGGGAATATCCCAACTGTGCCCGGCGGGGACAAATGGGAATACTCCTATTCTATGGGCCGTGAACCCAGTTACTGCTTCTACAAAAGACTAGACATACCGAATACAATTACACAGTCGGCTCAAAAGGTCCTTTAGTAGATACACAAATATCTATCTTAAAGATAAAATCTCTAGATACATTTCTCTTTATAAATGCAAATTCATGGAATTCAATTTATCCTGTAAGACATCGATGTGTATGTCTTACATATTATGCTACCAAGAATCCCGAAGCGAATCCAGGGATATTCTATAGATCACCACAACGGCCACATACAAGTAAAACGTATGCTTTGGGTAACAATAAAATCCTTAACCTAATTTCACATAATAATAAACACACACAAATTAAGACTTAAGCTATTTAATGCTCTTGCAGCATTATTATAATATATTACGAGATTTCAAACGACACACCTATATAATTATCGACACTTGAGTGCCTGCTACACTACACAACATCGATCCAAAATCAACTGTACGAAAACGAAAAATAAAGAGGGTAGATCCGTCCTCGCCCCGCGCCGGCGCCGCCCCTCCCCTCCCGGCCCGCAGTACGCGGCGCGCTCTTGACCAGTACAGACGGTGCTTCATGAGGTAAGTCCTCGATAAATTGGATCGAAACACATCGAGCGTTTATTAAACTTAATAATACGTGAGTGACCAATTTAAAATAATTTTCATATGTTCGAGTCTCACGGGAGTTTAATAGTTGATAATGGTATAAATATTGTGTAGTATAAAAGGCACTATATAGACTCAATTATATTTCCCTGTTATCGAGTCTTCAAGTCGAAAACAGTGCAGTTGTAAAAATAAATATCTAGTGTGGCACTTTGCAGTAAACACCGCAGTAAGGTTCCAGCACCACAAAAACCTATTACTAAAAATATAGTGAGCAACCATTGAAACGCTAACAGTTCCCTTTAGTCTCCTAGTATATGTAAATACTTCCAAATATACATACATTGTCAAAAATTGGCTTGCCGGTCGATTTTTATGTTAGAAAAAAATTCACCTACATTATTTAAATAAGTTATGACATTAATCGTTAGTCTGGTTTACTAAGAAATTTACAAGACGAGACATCAAAATTCGATATATATATGAACTTTGAGTACACATAGATATATATTATGACTGATATTACGACTCAGCGTAGCCAAATACCTACAACTTCGAGAAATGACAAGTGTCTTTTGATTGATTTATATCATGCTTGAGCGTTCACGAAAAATTAAAGGAAATGATTTATAAAATGACTAAAATAGATGAGTTGATTTGTATGAAGAAAAACAGGACAGAAATTACTAGTAAGTAGGGTCATATAAAAGCGGCATTTAGCTGACGGCTAATTCCCTAGTAAGCAAAACGTCTTTTAGAGCCAGACTTGGTCAATACGAATTTGTAAGAATGCCATTTGGACTTATAACTGTGCCATCAAAAGACAGTCGTCACCTCTCATAATCTATGACCAATCACACTATAACAGTATAAATTCAGACTATAACCGTTGAGGCCTTAAGGAAAGCGTAGCGCGACGTCACACTCTTCACAATGACGTCACTTGCGTGCATTCCGCGTCACGAGCGCCTGCAGAGCGGCCAGTTGGCTTTGGAGACTTGCGTTTTTCTGCTCCAGGGTCTCTACCCTTTTTCTGTAGTCGGAGTTCTCGGACACGAGAATTTCAACCTTCCTCTCTAGTTGGTCCATGTATTCCTTCTTTTTGCGTCTGCTTTCTTGTGCTGATATCTGAAAAACAAAAGAGCGATTTTACTACGTATAGCAAAAATAAATAAAGGTGTCATTCATTAATAGATGCAGCAGCTTGTCATAAATGCAGCAGCTTTTAAAATGAGACATTAAAATAATTAAAAAAGAGTATGAAGAGGTTTTGACCAGAATAGGTATTTTCAATGATAACAACCAGCAATTGTAATGAGATTTGGTATGCGGCATCAATATATTACTATTAAATGTTAGCAAAAAACGTGAAAGAGAATTTATATGATTGACTTTAATTGAACTTAATTACACCGATTACAGCTGAATACGGTAATCATATATGTCTGCCATCAATCACTCATTAAAGCACTAGAAAACAAATTGTTTGCACCTTGTACCATATTTCCTACTGATTTTCTTATCTGCCGATGTACTTACATGCACTGCTTCTTATTACAGTATGTATATACGTAAAAAAACTCAGCAAATGCCCGTTTTGCTGTAACATTATTTAAGGCTCGTTTACTTATTGTTTTCACAGACGTGTTTGAAAAATCCTGTTCATTTTCCTTTTTTTTTAAGATTAAACGGAAATAATTTAATACATTTTTAACTTGAAGAATGATAGGCGTTGCAAGTAATAAACTAATATTAGAAACTATTGCTCTATGCTTGTTTTTCTTTTAATTTTCTAAATGGATTTATGGATGGAAATAGTAAACTACTAGAAATCGTTTGTTAATTGATGCTTTTATCATGTTCTATATTAATTTGATTTTCTTGGGAAATTATTTGTCTTTGAATTAAAGAATGGTAGGCGATAATGGTAGGAGATCTAATTATTTATTGTCGGTACCTTGTTCTTGATTTTCCTTCTGATTTTCTTGAGGGATTTCTCTTCGGCCTTGGTGAGTGGCAGACGCGTAGGCACGGGGTATCCCTCTGCCAGGAGTGTGCGCTTCTCTTCTTCTGTGAGCACCAGTTGGCCTGTTGACCCTTTCTGCAATGGGAAGAAAATATTTATGAATTAGCAGTTAAGTTCAATAGGCAATTCAGTACAATAAATTATGTTTTAAATTAGCGTGAACTAATTACAAAATTGTTTAAATTGAGATACTTTTTCCCAAATTAATCGATCCCATATTACTCCCTATCTCAATATGAACAAACTTTTAAATATGGATGGTCGACGTACCCAACATTTTGCCACACTTTTATTTGGTATTTGCAACAGTAAGAAACCCACATATTTGCATGAAAAGATGGTCTTCTACCAGCGTCGTATTAGGTGTGTTCCCCGACTGATTTGCCCAAGGCACAATACCGCTGCATTTCGTGGCAGTTTTCGTTATGCTGCCACGAAGTGCTGGAACAACCTTCCACCTCCTATTTGGGAGAGCACAACTGTTAGTAGCTTCAAATCTAAACTAAAAACACACCTGATAGCTCAACAGGGTATTGCTGCCTAAGGGCATCATTCTACATAGCCTCAGTTCCTAAATATGATTAACCCCCAAGTAAATATCTGGTTACTGCAATATAATGAACTCGCATGTATAATGTATAATATGTGTACCTTAACAGCTGTTATTTATAAGTATTTTTATTTGATATTGCCTTTGATAACTGATTATTTATTATTATCTGTCACACAAGTCGCGCAGTATGCCGTTCCGCTCACCTCACTGGCTCCACAGAAAACCAGCGCCGTTGACAACGCTTAGTCGTGCCAACTGCAATGCTGAGTGGAGACCATTTCAGCCTCACATCCTATTTGTTCTGTACTATTCAACTTCCACTGTTTCTTTTTTTTTAAATTCTTGTTGTTGTTAATGTATTATCTTCTTTGTAATAATTGATGTGTTGTCTGAATAAATATAATTCTATTCTATTCTATTCTAATTAAGATAATGGCGATATTGCATTTATTATCAACAAATTCGAGTGTGCGGCCAGCAGGTATACGTTTGAATTACTTAATTTATTATATCAGCCGATAGACGTATCATGTTAGACATAGGCTTTCCACAATGATCCCCATGACGACCTATTTTGATGGGTCCTAAGGTGATTTAAGAACTTGTCTGTCCAACTGGCCATCCGTTCTATATAAGTCGGGCAACTTTCTATATTGGCTATATCAACGACATTAGATCTCTTGCGGGTCTCCTCATTCCTAATTCGGCGGCTAAAGTTCTGTAACTATCTTTACAAAAAAATCTTTGAACTGTGGACCTAATGAACTGCCATGGCTCCGCCATTTTATATATCCAAAACTGAATCGAACAAAAAACTCCGATCTAAATAAGTTTTTGGCAAAAATTCAATTTTTGGTACAAGCTTTTATCTCTGTACTTTCTTAGCACAGGCAACTAAAAAAACTCATTGAGACAATTATAAAAAACTCGAAACACATTTAGATTACGTCTTTTCATCACAGAATTCCTATGGCTACCTCGTGTGCCCATTATGAGATCAGCCCGATGGTACCATAATATTGCATTGTCACTCGACTATACATGTATGCAAATTTTCAGCTCAATTGGAAATCGGGAAGTGGGTCAAATTTAGCTTCCAAATTTCACCCACAGACACATAGGTGCTTATTAACAGGGCGAGTTAAATAAAAGCTTGTAAAAATCCCACGAAAATCGCTCGAGGAATACGACCTGACCGACCAGTCGGATATGGGTCAAACACATTTTAGAAAAAGGTCACTTCTCTGGACAATACAACCAAAGTTAACGACTGGTACATGCCCATTTTTCTTATTTGAGTCTCAAGTAAAGATACCAAGTAAAAATTTGCTTTAGGTGTACAGGAAAGACGGAACGCGAACGAGTTTTCTAAAAAATGTGTATGACCCACATACGAAGGCGTTTGATCAGCAACGGAGTGGCTTGACTCGCGTTCGCTCGATAAATGACGTGGCTTACCGGCTGCGTGCTGATGAGCGGCGTGTTGATGGGCTGGCGCGAGTGGTGCGGCAGGTAGAGGTGCGCGCGGCGCGGCGGCGGCGGCGCGGGCGCGGCCGCCTCGCGCGCCGGCGACAGCGCGCCCTCGCTGTCCGACGACGACAGCGACGACGGCGGCGTCGGCGGCAGGTGGAAGCCTGCTAACCGATTCAACATTTACAAAAATACTTAACAGTTATTAGGAATATCATTACTTGATTTTAAACTTTATTCCAAAGCGATAGGGTTCAATTTTGCAGAATTTCTGAAACCTTCATGCCTTACGGGTTCAAGGTTTTCAAAGTCAGTTGTTTTAGTGTGTCAATTTGGATTTCTTTAAATAAAAAGACACTTCATTTGATTCCATTCTCATTGTAGTCATGCCAGTCTAATGTGGGATCTTGAAAAAATCGAGGAAACTTCAAATATGAACATCTCTAGTTGTATGGATTAGATATACCCATTTTTAAAAGTAACTCGTGTACTTGCATTCGGAAAATTATTGTTGAATTAGGCACAATAATATGATGGCATCATGGTTTCTTTACCCCCACATGCGAAATTCGGACTTGTGACTTTCTGTAACCTTCATCCTATCGCTGCTAAGCGAGACACTTAGGATTTACATTTTTTAACCGACATCATAATGAGAAAAAAGTGCTATACCATAATATAGTTCGAATTAAGATCGGGGTGCGTAGCTAGGATGCCAATCGATTACGCTCCGTAGCTAATAAAACAAAACTGTCTGCCGGACTAATATGGAAGAATGATAGGAAGAGATTACGATATCGGTCGCTTGGCCCCCAGAACAGTGAATTCGATGTAAATTAAAATACGAGTACGTACCAGATCCTGAGCTGGATGTGACCTTGATAGACAATTTGTTGGAGTTGAGCGTGTTGGCGAGCCTTGGCGCGGCACTGAGCAGCAGTTGTGGCACGCCCGCTGCACCCACTTTTTGCAGAACGGCTTGTGGCATGTGTATGGTTCCCGTCTGGAACCATAAAGGAGTTTGGTTAATTTAAATACTCTAATAATAATAGTCTTTGCACCCTGGGGCCCATTTCTCGAACCATGGGCCCATTTCTAGAACTGTATTAGACTAACATTATTAGTCCACGAACTGTCAAGTCGTATGGGTTACCATGGCAACACACTAATAATATTAGACTAATACCGTTCGCGAAATGGGCCCCTGGCGGGTTAGACGACCGGTTTGGCCTAGTGGGTAGTGACCCTGCCTACGAAGCTGATGGTCCCGGGTTCAAATCCTGGTAAGGGCATTTATTCGTGTGATGAGCATGGATATTTGTTCCTGAGTCATGGGTGTTTTCTATGTATTTAAGTATTTATAAATATTTATATATTATATATATCGTTGTCTAAGTACCCCCAACACAAGCCTTATTGAGTTTACTGTAGGACTTAGTCAATTTGTGTAATAATGTCGTATAATATTTATTTTATTATTTATTTATTTATTATCACCGGATGTATCATATCATGCGCCCAGGGATGGTACCTGCCACGTATAGCCCTAGCTTCTAGATTAATGTGTCGTAAATGGCTTCTGTGTTGACTTCGGCCGCACGCACGCCTTCCGAAGGTCCGAGGCTCCATGGTCCCGAGATATGGTAAGACATACAAATATGTAATAAGCTTGTATGTAAATAAGCTTTTTTTTAGAAAGGCTACTTTTAAATGGATAGTCAATCCTTACAGTACAAATGTTACAAATAATGTTTTATATATTTTCTCACGCACTTATATTTTTATGCAATTTTGTTTTATCTATTAATCAACTAATTTATTTTTCACAAAAATGAAGAACATAGGTTGAAGTTTTTGCGAAAATCAAGTATTGAAATACTATTGTTTATAATAATAACTTTCGCAATAAACATGCAAAACACTGTATGCAAATTGAACCATACGGGACCAGCTTAAAATAATTTATAAAACGTTAAATTATTTGTATTCTAAGAATTCTTATTCGATCAATTTTATTAGAACCTTTAAAAGTTGGCATATTTTAAAATCAAACAAATGTACAGAATAGGATGCTTAAAGGAGCTAACCGAGTTAACCCTTTAAAACTTAAAGGAAGGGGTTATTAGAGTTCATCAAAAATGAACCGTTCCGGCTAACTACCCTTAATTATGTCCGGAATTCTGTACGAAAAGGTCGCCGACTTGTTAATCGTATTTCAAAGACACAGTTAAGCGTCGGTCACACAGGAAGCAGGTTGGAAACGTGATTTTATTACTGTGTTTTACTATTCTCATAGTAGCACCAATCTAAAGAAATTAGTTAATAAGGAATCCTCCAGAAACTATAGATTTGTCTATTAGTGCATTACTATAGAGGCCGAGAAACGTAGGGTTGCAGGCCAAGTAGATATATAGAGATAGGATAGAGATACGCGGCTGGCAACCCCCTTTCTCGCCGAGATATGTATAGTGCTTTTCTCAAACTTGCAATCAAAACAAAAAAATGTAGTCAATTTGTTTTGTGGCGTCCACTCTACCAGCGGTGTACAACCTTACGCGCGTAAGTCCGCGCGCCAGCTCGATGCGCCACCGCCGTTGCTTAGCAACGAATATGCACAACAGATCACCGTACCAAGCTAACTGATGGTAGAAGCTAGTTGATGGTTGGATGCCAAGACGTTGTGTCACAATTTGACGTTAAAAAACAAAAGAAGGTTGCTTTACAGTCCTAGGTGTGTAAGGCAGTATGAAATTCCTTTACATATCATCTTCACTCATCGCACCTGATATGTAGTATTTCCGGACCTAATTTGATGTAAGTCATGTCTTCATTTCATAGCAAGTTTGAGAGAAAATGTGAATTATAGATCATGTCATTCACGAAGACGACTGTCCCTTGTCTAATCTGCGCGTCATCGTGGATGTCACGAACTGTATACTAGTATTTCGTCAGCTGACCAGCAAAACTCACTAATTACTAAAAAATAACTGAATAAATTCAACCTCATTTCAGTAGTTCTATGGCTATGAATTTCTGATGGTAATTAGTGAGTTTTGCTTGTCACCTGACGATTTTATAATTTACTTTTATACCCGCGACTGAAGCGACGCGAAGCGATTTAATATTTTTCTGCGTTGTTACCTGCGGCTGTGTGACCTTCCCTTAACCAGCTTATTATGTTTCCGATATCTCGTCAGCGATCTGCTCTCGTTTCCAAACATTTCTGGGAAAAGCTCGATAATTACCTTCCAACCTTATTGTATTCATAAATATGTATACAATAACGAACCTTACTCCATCGTAATAAGCAAAAAAACGTATGTAAAGGTATTTATGAACAGGTCTGTACTGAAAAATCGCGTGGTGAAAGTAGCTACCTGATCTGAGGTGATTGACCTATCGTGACCTTATATTTAGGGTCTCTTGGTTACTAATTATGAATCTAAGAATCAAACTACACGAGGAATATATTTACATTCGGCCAAGACAAATTGGGTCTTATGCTATTGTCATAAAGATTATTCTCACTTGTGAGCATTTAAGAGGCCATAAAGTAACTGTATTTCGTTGTAATCAATGTGATATGATATGATATTAAAACTATATATGTTTATGATGGTACTGAGAGTACTCGCAAAAAATAAAACAGTCGCCATCAGATATATCGGAGCGCCCGAGGTGGTCACAAATATCTGATCACGCCTCTATTGTTAAGGCATGTTCAGATATTTGAGAACACCTTGGCCGCTCCGATATATCTGATGGCGACTGTACCGCTGCTTCATTTTGATTTTGAGCGACATTATTAGAGGCTTGACCGGATACTTTGCTGTAGGATTTTATAATCACAACGACGACTTTTCTAGAGCATTCCATGAAATTGTCTACCGTCTCTGAAGATTTGTTGGTAAAAGAGTTTCTTTTTCTGTGGCTAATGGTCAAAAATTTGACTGCTTTAAACGCCAAGAAAAAAGTCGCAACAAAGGAAATAAAAAGCGTCTGAACGGGACAGCCCATGGAATGCTCCTTCTGATTCCATATTTAGAAGGCAGTCTTGACGTAGGGTCGAACACATTGAGGCCGAAAAACTAACGCAGGTGTTGATCTCCCCGAAAGTGACTGCCGATCTGATCTTCTAAAACCCAGGACTTTTTTTATTAAACCTGTTTCCTTCGTATATTTATTTACTGAAGAGTAACAAGCAAGTGTCAAAGGTTGTTTTGTCCATAAGTTTTAAGAAACTCATTCGAGCGAGCCAGGGTTCGAACCGCTCTGATTTGGAATATACTCGACCGCCGCTGACTCCATGATTAATGATTATACAGGGTGGCCAAATAAGAAGTATACATTTTGTTTTTAAATTTTAACTGTATTAAGTTCAAAAATTATTAAGTATTGTTTTAAAAATATATTCTTCAGGGTTGGCAAATTCATGCGAAACATAATGTCTGACATATGTCCACCTCTAACAGCAGGCAAATGTAAGCCCTTATCATCCCAATGTTCAGCATCTATTCGCACATTTTTGGCATTATCTTAGTACATTTGTGTCGAATACTCGGTTTTAACTGTTTAAATTTCATCAGCTCGTTAGCATAGACACGTAATTTTAGATAGCCCCCCAGAAATAAGTCAAGAGGTGCAACATTTGGGGAATTCGGGTGCCAATCACTGTCACTTTTTTTCAAAATTAATCGAGCAAACCACGTGTTTTAAACAACAGAAATATTTGAGATAAAATTGCTTGCTGCTAGTGGTAGACATTTGGCAGAAATTATCTTCCGTATACAAATGCCAACCCTGAATAATATATTTATGAAAAAATATTTAATAAAATTTCCACTTCTTGTAATTAAAATTTAAAAACAAAGTGTATCATTCTTATTTGTCCACCCTGTATTAGGGTTTAAACAAATAGACAGATGTTTCTCATTGAAATACGACTTCTTTGACCTTCACCCCCATGTGGGAGTCGCTGGAGCACCGGCTATAAACACTACAGATTATATAGTTCCAATAGTTCTTACAAACAGATCTCTCGTTGAAAAATCCACCTACCGTTTTAGAGACCTACAACCCGTCGTTTCCGTTTACCGTTTGAACGGGTCGAAATTGTTTTTATGTAAATGGTGTAGTCAGTATTGGTAACAGCGTATGGCAACCAACTGGCCGTATTACATCGTAAGAAATACGTCCAAATAAGAAAGCAACTCACTGTAATCAATAACGTAGTCGAGGTGGGTGTGACTTGGACTTGGTCTTCACCTCCATGAGTCGCTAGAACACCGGTTCCATATCATAGATTGTATAATCCTTACCACCTTACCTACCAGCCTACCAGTTTAGAAACCTACACCTATAATACCAACAATAGAGGTAATCCTCAACTCGCGGATCGTCGATGGCACGCGTTGACTTAGCAACATACGGGTTGACTGTTAATCTTGAAGGGTCGACGTCATTATCGATGCAAAATGGTGTCTTTGTCGGTGTCAGCAAGCGCGTGTGACAACCAAGTAAGGAGGACACTCACTGTGTGGTCAATAACGTAGTCGAGGTGTGTCACAGGCGTGCCGGGGGTGGGCGAGGGGGGGCAGGACGAGGCGGGCGACTCGGGCTCTGACTTGGGCTCGGCCTTCACCTCCATGAGGGAGTCGCTGGAACGCCGCCGGCTCCACGCGCTGGCGGGGATAGCGGGGTAGCACTCGTCTTCCATGTCTGAAATAAAAAATAAAACGGTTGAGTATCAAGCTGATAGTTGACGAAGATGATTGGATTGATACATCATGGGTTCGGCTGTAAGTAACATAGTTGTAGAGTATCAACATGAGTTTTGAAGAAAAAATATTTGTACTAACTACAAGTTCCAGTGAAGTAATACAGTAAATTCTCAGAAGGCAATTAACACATATTAAATGTGTTAAATAATAATATTCTTGGTCTTAACGTACGTTAAATCGTTACTATCGCTACCTGTTGGGTTAAACAGCAGTACGGACGATTAAGAATGCAGTAACAACTTCATTAAATCATTATACAATGCGGTCTTGCACACACCTATAGGTAACTAGAGTCGGATCATGTTGTTTTTACGCCAAGTGCTGATTCAAATATGGAGCTTATAGAAATATGACTATGTATGCAGTTTTACTGCCAAGTTCGTGAAAAGTTAGCGTGGTCAGAGTCTACCTCAACGAATAAAGAATATATGAGAAATACGAAATCCTAAAATCAAGAAATAATTTGAATTATTTCTTTGTTATTATTTCAGTTATTATGTCAGTTGCCAAAAAGAGGTAAGAGAGGTATCTGTAAATGGCATCACGATTTGTGTGGTAGGGCACAGCACAGCAGATTCTAGAGCAGAGCCGAACTGGGGAAGTACCTCCACTTTACAGAAAACCGCAGCCAAATAACACTAGACCCTACTCATAGTGTTGTGTTCCTGCCGGTGAGTAAGGTTGATAGAGCTCAAAGAAGGTGTGGACTGTTAGGGTCGGCAACGTGCATGTAACTCCTCAGGAATTGCAGGCATCCATATGCTATGGTGACTGCTTACCATCAGGCGGGCCGTATGCTTTATTGCCACTGCTATGCTATAAAAAAAAACATACACGCAGCTTAACCAAGCTGGATGTGCGTGCGCAGCGTTTCCTTTTGCTCAAGAGCGTAATCAACTGGAACAGTGGTGGAAGCGTTAATAGGTTCCTTCATTCACACTTAACTCAGAATTAAAAACCTTATTACAAATGGGCCATTTTATTCAATATCCCAAATTGGAAAAACTACTGTAGTTGTTTTTTTTTTTTCAAATTTGGGATTTTTGATGTTATTCGTCATGCTCATAATCATGAGTTCATTCTATCCGAATAGGAGTAAAAAAAATTGAATAGAAAAAATAATACAGTTTATATGTAAGATATCTGTGACGCAGGCTTTATCCGGAGCCCATTTCTCGAACGGTATTAGAATAATATTATCAGTCCACGAACTGTCAAGTCGTATGGGTTACCATGGCAACACACTAATAATATTAGACTAAATACCGTTCGAGAAATGAAATGGCTACAAATGAAAAATAAACTTATGTTGCTGTTACTTGCATTTTATGTTGTCTTAAAACGTCATAATTAGCATAATACCTAAACTGAAGATTCTTCTCTTCCTCGTTCCTCATGAATGAGGCTCGCGACCACATGAGATCGTTATTTTGTGCACCAAGGCTCTCCATTCTGCACGATTTTCCGCCTTCCTAACCTCTCTGAAGATTAGACAGTGATTTTGTTTTTACATCTTAAATTATGCGCTAAATAACGTGTAGTTCAGCATTATTTACCAACTATTTTATAAACTATCAATTCGCTTACTTGCTATAAAATAATTATTGTTTACATCAGAAAATTTGGTCCCATTTAAATATGCAAATCATCACATTTCGCTGTTTATAACACATGTAACAAACATGCCATGTGCATACAATAAATGCATTAACTGAATTTCAACTCTCATTCGAATGTATACCTTATTTTAATACAATAAGGTACACAATTTATGGGTTTATAAATGAAGTTGTAGTTATGTGTTGCCGCTGGTATGCTACTTATTGTTTTTGCAGATGCCTTTGAATGCATCATTGCTTACCAAATAACATCATTAAATCATTATTTACGCTAATTAGACGAGCATACAACAGATGTTTAATTCTTTTGATGGACACACTTACACACATAATCTACCAGTGGTGGAGCGTCTATACAGAGTGTTATTTAGTCACCTGCAATAATTTACGGGCTAAATATAGGTCATATTGAGCAACTTTTACTATGAGACCAACCCCGAAATCGCGAAATAGTTCTTTTTATATAAAACCAGAAAAGTAAATTCATCGTTCTGTGGTTTTTTTTTTAATTTGTGGCCATTGTTACGAATATTGTTATGGCTCCTCTACACGATGGCCCAGCGTCGGCCAGTCCAAGGGACGCATTTATGCATTAGAGGGAGCAAGTGACATTGCTATCTCCTTCCACCGCATAGCTGCGTCCCTTAGGCTGGCCTACGCTGGGCCATCATGTAGAGGAGCCCTTAGTCTTTAACTATTTACTTTTTATACAATCAGTTAGTTTAGTGGCAATTTATGCTTACGTCTTAAATAGAACAGATTTAACGACCATTTCATTAAGACCATCTATTCGTCTATTGCCAGATTCATCTATCACTATTAAAAATAATCTATGTGTTAATAGAAACAGATCACTAAGGCTAGGAATAAAGCTCCAATCATTTTAATAACTGCTCGTGACATGACCAATACTATATTCTTTTCTTTTAATAGAGTACTTTACAGTTGATCCCATTAACGTTAGGGTTCAAGATCTAAGAGCCTACCGCCAACATCGAAAAACCATATCGTTTTTTAGGAAGCCTAGTACAGTCAGCGTCAAATACTTTGTAGCAGTCAAAGTGGCCAAATAGTTCGGTACACCATACTAAATATATGGTGTACCGAACTATTTGGCTACTTTGGTTGCTACAAAGTATTTGACGCTGACTGTACAACCTCGCAAATCTTTCCATTCCTTCCTTTATGTATACATGCCTTTGGGGTGGCGTAAAGTCAATTGGTTAAGAGCAACGCACAGATTGCGGAGGCTGCGGGTTCAAGTCCTGCCTTTTTCCATTTTTTCCTTTAATATAAAATTTGGAGTATCGCTCGCAGACGTATCTGCTTCTTAATTTTTTTTATTTGTGTAAGATTGCCTTATAATATTTATTTATACACCGTGCGTGGTTAATTTAAAGTCTGTCGGATTATATGGGCTCACGGTGTAGAATGGTCTAGGTTGTGGCCAATTTAACGCTGTCGCGATCTGTCGGTGGACAATGTGGACTTGTGCCTTGAAGTTAATAAATCATACTTTAGGTATTTTGTCTAGACTAGCAAGCTAGGTCGTCGACACCTCCAAATCTAGACAATATCAACGTCATTAGGTCATTACATTGTTTTCCGGAATACAAATGTTTAACGTCAAAGGTGTGAAAGAATTAATAATTGACAACATTTCATATTTTTAAGTGCTACTTTTTATTGTCTACATCGAAAGAACGCACTAATTTAAGGTACCCGTATTTTTTTTATTTTGCGTAAGTCCTATATTTTGGTCATAAAATCTATTTATATTGTTACTTGAAACAAAAGGGCGTATGTAACAAACGTCATTTGTGAGAATCGTGACGTCACGGATCTGTTTCATACACTGGAAAAAACGTTGAATTAATTTACGTTTGAGCATAGACAACAGTGCGAGTGACATAACCTCAAACGTTAAAAATAAAATCACAAATTAACAAGTGTCACAAACGTCAAAACTCAAGTCAAACGATGGTTTTCATGCCGTTTTCAATGACAATGACAATGTCAACCCAATCGGAAGTCATTTTTTTGCTTGTAGTGGCAGAACTGAAGGAGCTGGATGACGTCAATTTCCGTTTTAACTATTTTTAGAGATTTTGAATACAAAAATTCGTAAAAAATATATAAAACTTATTTTTTTGTAATCATTTAGGGATATTGAAAATTTTGAAATGTTGTCAATTATCACTTTTAAAAAAAGTTTTTTTTAAAACGTTACGTCAAAGTTTAAAACGTAAGTCTATCGGTTAACTGCGACAGTTGGTAATAAGTTACTATGATACTAGAAGCTGATTGGTATTATGTTGAGTAAATAAAAAAGTGGGGCATTTGGTGGAGTTCAGCCATGTGGAGAGGATGGGAGAGGTTAGTGCGGCCAAGAGAGCTTATCTAGGGCGACCAACCGCGAGACGTCCGGTCGGAAGGCCTAGGTACCGATGGATCAACGATGTCCAGAAAGACCTGTGCGACATTCAAGCAGATGAATGGCGTTAGATCGCTCAGGACACTTCAGTGTTGCCAGATGAGCGGAAGAAAATTATCGTACATTAGTGTCAAAATTATCGTACCGATGAAAAAATTATCGCACGCCTATCAAAAATGCACTACTCCCAAAATTTCATGCAAAATAAGCCTACATGTCCAATGTATAATGAAACAAAAACGCAATTTTCGTCTAAATTGCACTAAAATCAGTTTTATATTTTTGTATTTTTGTGATACATCCCAACGGTTTCCATGATATTTTTGACGTAACCCAAGAGATCGAATACTCAAAAGGTGCTTATTGTAGCCTATTTGTCAGGGAACGTGTCATATTTTGCTTCAAAAACTAGACTTTTTGGTGGCATCGTCTAAGGGCAGATATTATCGTACTTTTGCGTACGACAATGCCCTTTGGAACGTACATCGTACCGTAGTCCAAATTATCGTACGTGTACGACAATTATCGTACGCCTGGCAACACAGGGACACTTCGTGTCGCTAAGCCGGTGAAATAGTAGTAAATAGTATACGAGTTGTTCGTTTTTTTAACATGAGAAAAAAAGTAAACAATCTTTCATGTCTTTTTATTAAAAAATGCTTTTGCAGTAACTATTACATATGAAAGCAAAATAGTTGATCGTATAAGATTTATAATTGTTGCATATTTGCTGACTTATTTTTCAAAAGTGTTTTTCAATAAAAAAACACGTCAAAATCGGCTTACCTTTTTCTAATGCTAAACAAAACCAACTATAATAGTAAATAAAAAAGTAATACATATGCATAGATCGTGTCATTCACGAGGACGCGTGCCTTAACTCGTATTGTCATATTATTAAAGGCTAGATTTGACAAATCTGCGCGTCAACATGGAAGACACAAACTTTACCTACCTTAACTAGTTTTAATCAAAGTTTTAATTTTTATATTAAATTGTTACACGTTTTTAAAAAGGCCTTAAAAATCACAAGTAAACCAGAATATATTTGCAAGGGTATAAACTTCTAATCATAACCTTAAAAACTACATACTTAGTAAAATAATCGGTCAGAAACTACCGAAAATACAGTTCCGGCGCGGTCGAGAGATTTGGCAGTTTTTTGGCCGAAACAAGATTTTTATGCCGAAACTGAAACTTCGTGTATTTTGGATAAAACCGCAAACTTAAACTAGACGTAGGTTTTAGTGCTATGAAACAATTCAGAAAGATTTTTTTTATTTAGTCTTAACTACCAGAAAATACTTAATTTTTGTATTATTTTCGCGGCAATGTATTTCGTACATCATGGTCCCTTGTGACAGTTGTGACGTCGCGTCATTCAATGCGACGTTTTGAGTTAAAACTAATTAGTAATACCTACAGTGCCTGCTGATTTATTCCAGATGATGTTGGCCACCGGCATATCTTGCGAGTCGTGGGTGGAGCTTGCGACTCGGAGATCGGACTGGCGAGCTGCTGTCAGTACGGGTCTTGGCAACTTTGAACGCACCCGGCTTGAAGATCTTGACGCCAAACGTCAGCTCCGAAAAACTCGGCCCAAGCCCTCCTACAACTATACATACAACCCATCTGGAAAGCTCTACTGTGCTCCGTGCAGCCGAACTTTCAAAACTAAATTTGGATTTGCAAGTTACGCTCGCGCCCATGCGCGTAATAGTTAATAAATAATATTTAAAAACAATATTATTAAAAATAAAATAACTTGTCAGGATGTCGCCGTCGACGGATACGTCTGGGAGGACATCATTCCAGATGAAAACATAAGTCATCCATTTTTTACATTACCTATGAAAGTGTGTACAATTCAACCTAAACTAACAACCCTTCAAAGAAAAAGATAGTTTATTATTCAAGTAGGCATATTACAAAGCGCTTATAAACGTCAAATAAAGCTACGCCGGCTCTAACCCTACACCTCTGACTCGAGATTTAAATCACCCCCATGATTATGCAGTTGTATCGAAAATACAAGCCTGCGGTGGTATCATGGTCGCATTTTTATCACATGTCATGTCATGCGTCACTTTCGCACTTACATACTTGTTAGAACGTGACAGGCATGGTGACAGATGATAAAAAACAAACCATCTTAGCCCTGCTGTATAGTTGAGCTATTAAGTCGTGTTCAATCCGAACACAGCCGATTTGCAAGCCGTTTTGGTGAAAGGAACCCGGCGGGTGAACGCACTCGCCGTTGATTCACACATCTCCAAATGTCATAATCGTATGCCTCTAACATGTAAAATGGCTGCTATACTGGCCATTGAATCCGGTTGTGTTTAGCTACGTATCATTTTTGCGTTTGTGAATATGCAAATGCGTTCTAAGGCAATACGACCTGTCTGGCCTAGTGGGTAGAGAATGCCTATGAAGCTGATGGTCCCGGGTTGAAAACCTGGTAAGGGCATTTATTCGTGTGATGAGCATGGAGTATGTCATGTCATATTTATGTCGTTGTCTAAGTACAAAATACAAAATATACAAAATAGTTTATTTGGCTTAACTTATAATACACGAAACATAAAGGGCTGGAATCTCCCATTAAGTATAGCAATACTTGTTTCGGGAGACCCCGCTCTTCCATTAGGAAATAGGGTAAAAAAAAACCAACAAACTATACCCATGCACAAGCCTTATTGAGCTTACTGTGGTACTTAGTCAATTTGTGTAATAGTTAATGTCCAATATAATAACCTATCCTATATTTGAAAACAATAACACCAGGTATTTCTTTAAGGGTAAGGAGCTTTAAGAGGAAATGCGACGAAAGCACGTGACCAATTCTTCTTACAAACGTAATCCCCGTTTTCCTCCCTGGATATATTCGCCAAAAATGTCAAGGAAAGAAGGAACGCTAAAATAACGACCCATCATCTGAATGTACCACTAAAGACGAGGAGGCCAATCCAAACGTACGTTTTGATATTTAAATGATATCATTTGTTACATATCATTCGTGCGTACATTTCGTTCGTACTTGTTCGCTCATGTATTGGCGCGAGCGAGACGCAATGCTATCGAAATGACATCATTATGATGTCAACAGGAAGGTCGAATTGGCCTTGAGAACATTACCCTTCATCAGCAGGGTAATAAGGCGTCATGTGTACCCAAAATAATAATGGACCCATGTATTGTGTATTCGTAACACACCTAATGTCCTAAATGTACACGCGGGGAGTTTATTAAATTTTATTACGTGAAACGTAATCAACACCAGACGTGAAGTATTTGCCATTTTATTACTTAAGAGGGGGCTACCGCAAAATTGTACTTCTTTCCCCCTCCTCCTTCATTCCTCCTTTCCTTTCTTCCGTTTTTTTTTTCCTTTCTTTCGGAGGACCGTCATGCCTTCATGACTGAGGATCGTGACTCCTTCGAAGAAGTTTCGAAATGGCTTTTCTCCATCGGCGTTTGTCGTCTGCCTCGTGGTCCAGGCTTGATGCCACCTGGTCTGTCAACGTTTAGGGCTCCGGCCACGAGACCTTTTTCCTTCCATTTTCCCGATGACCATAAGGCGCTCTAGATTGTCCGAGCTCCTGCTTCAGTAGTTCTTTAAGTATATTGAAATGTATCACGTTTTAATTGCCATGAAAAAACCACAAGGAAACTACATTATTATTTGCAAGGGCAGACTCCAACTACAAGGCTAAAAAAATCCACTGTAAGGCGTTAGAGTGCGTGTTCAGATATTTTTGAGCACGGCCGCTCCTTTATATCTGATGGCGACTGTACTTCATATATGTATGAAATCTCAAGTTTCATTTTCAAAGTCAGTCAATATACCAAAGTCGTAATAAACCTGTCATGGATGTAATAAATTTAATGATAATTACATTAATTACTGTCGTATACAAATTAATCGATTGTATTTAATATGTATGCTATTTGTAAAAAATTATCAGCAAGAACGTGTCAGCGTTGTAAATTATTGAAGAATTAGTTTAAAACGTGCTTGCTTATGCGATAACTTTAGCTGATTATGTATATTCTATATTACTGCATAACCTATTAACATGACAAAAATTTGCGATAAAAGACATCGTAAACTGATTGGTAAGTATACACACAGGCCAATTCGAACGTGGACCTCACATCACATCCAAGCGATATTGGATTAATATTGTAATCATATCAGTTAGCTGTTATTCGCGCACTAATTCAATTCAATTCGTTTATTTCAGCTTAAGAGGAAAGAGGGTGGCCGATTCTCCATACAAACTTAGTCCCCATTTTCCTCTCTGGATGACAAATTGAAAAATATTTATTTTGACATAATTTGATGTGTATGTGTGTAACCATAGCTATACTCCTACGTTTGACATTTTTTCGATTCTTGTATTATTATAAATTTAAGAGCATAAAACAGATTTTATACAAAATTTAAATGCTTCTAGCTCGTATAATAATTAAAATTATTATAGCTGTGGTTGATATACAACAAATTGTGTCAAAAGATTTTCAATGTTAATATCTAGAGAGAAAATGAGGACTACGTTTGTATGAAAATGTGATTTATAACTCATGGTTACATCACGAACACAAAAAATAAAATAAAATATAATTTAAAAGTGCGGACAAGTCAGAGCGAAATGAACGCCCGAATCAAAACTGATATGAATCATTCAAATATCAGTTTCACGTCAGGCGAACGTTCGAATCGGCCTGTCAAGAGCTGCTCAGGCGCACACGGTCAAGCGTGGTTGACGAGCACGTAGACTTGACAATTACGATTGATCGTTTATTCATCATCATCATCAAATTCCCTACTGAAATAAAGTACCTACTGTATGTTATTTTGTTTATTTTAATCCATATTCATTGAATTTTTTTTAAATACTTATGTAGCCGCCGTACAGGTCAGGGTCTCGACGACTCAAATAAAACTTCGATTGATAATAAAGTGAAGTATAATCTTCCAAAAGGTACTGGTTTAGAAGGGTTCTTGCCAAAACGGTTAAAAGTAGAAAGTGGGTGTTGATAGTATGGGGGATGATGAAAGAGTGATTTGCAATATTTGATCAGTACAAAAGGTGGTTTAAAAGGTGCCTTTAATTGGCCGCGTTAGAAAATATGTGGAGCGCTCCTATTGGTGCTTTTGAAAAGCCTCCGAATACTAGCCGAGCCCGACGGCTGCGTTTAGCTACTGCATTGATTTTTATACGATAATAAGTTGCATTCGCAACAACTTACATGCATTTTAGCTCTAAGAATGTTTTGAAAAGATGTGTCCCGCCGAGTTTCTTGCCGGTCCCATATTGGGATACCCTCTTACAGTTTAGAAGGGATATAGATCTTCTCTGGTCAGAGGTGTAGGGTTAGAGCATCTCCTACTTCGCTATAAGAGAATGATGTATTGAAATTGGACGATACTCTTAGATCCTCTTTGCAATCCATTATCAATGTGCATGATGAGTGATTCACAGTGGTGTCAGGCGTCAATTCCGGTTCGTCATTTAGGGCCGGGGACACGGCGCTGTCAGGAAGTGGGTGTGGTGGCATTCCTTGCCTCAGCTCATGGAACTTTGGGGCTTAAATAAATAAATGATATGAATGAAAAGTACCCACAACACAAGCCTTAGAACTTATTGTGGGGTAAGGTCGATTTGTGTAAGATTATCCCATAATATTCAATAATTCTTTCTTTTATTATTTCAGTTCATAATACAGGGTAATTAAAATTAAAAACGGTAGCGAAGGTGTAAGTCGGTCGAGTTCGATAAGTACCGATAGATATCCTCGATAGTGGCGCTTGCGCACAATCGCTATGATTTATGGGCATTGTAATACAACCATTACGATCACGTGTGGCCTTAGTGAGCGGCGTTCAGTATTTACGATTTGGTACAGTTTTGATATTGTTAGGATGCGACCATGACACGACTCGCAATATTTCACGCGTAATAAGTATGAGCGATTTACCTTAAGGTACAAGTTGGAACCTGGCGACGTGTCGCGAATGCCGACGACGTGTCCTCGCGACACGTTGCCGCGTCATGTACGCCCACTGCTAAAACCGAAATTCGCAAATTGCGAGGATCTTTCTATTGTAGGTACTCCAACGAAGGCGTAATTAGAGTGACGGAGAAAGAAGTCCGCAATTTTCGAACTTTTGCGGTAAATCGCTTACGCTCCGTTTCGATTGAAACGCAACTATCACTGTCGCACTAATATGGAAGAGTGATAGAGAGCCACAAAGCGTTTTGTTGTCGTAGCGATAGCTACGCATATCAGCCGGCCTAGCACCTTGGCTAGGCCGGCTGATATGCGTTCTGGCGACGTGTCGTCTGCCGCTCGGCGGCGTGTTGTCTGCCGCTCGGCCACGGCGACGCGTCGCTGAGTTCGAATGGTATTTCATGGATATACCTAGATAGAAACCAGTCGTGACGCCACGACTTCTCGTTTGCAGTCGCGACACGTCGCTGGGTTCCAACTTGTCCCTTTATGTGTCACACGAACCCACCGCCGAAAAGCCGCTCCCATACAAATGAAGTTAAGCTCTCATTTTAAAACGACACGTTTTAATTAAATAAAACTTGGCATAAACATTTACGTAATATACTTATATCTATGTCTGGTACTAATTGCCTTTGCTAAAAATTGTTATACGAAGAAAATAGAGCGAGTAAAGTCAAGTGTAAAAATATAGATGCACACAAGTTGCTCAAAAAGATGTCCCATAGCTCTTATGTCGGCGAATTAAGAGCTATGGGCATATTTTGAGTAAGTTGCGTGGACCCTTATTTATACACTTGACTGTACAAGTTTTGTATGTAAAGTAAGTAAATTCAATAACAGATTTACAATGTAAATAAAGGTAACAACAGGCGGTCTTATCGCTGTGAGCGATCTCTTCCAGACAACTTTAGGGTAGCAGGATATAAAGAACAGATAACTTACTTATGTAAAACTTTTACTCGCTCTAATTTCTTTGAATTTATATTCTCGTCGTTTTTAAATGGGAGAATGTCTTCAATTGTATGGCAGCGGCTAGGTGTGAATTGTTAATGATATGATACGCGCTTTTCGCGCGCACCAATAAGTGCGAGCGATCGTTTGTTATAATTATCAAACTCAAAACAGCTTTTTAAATCCGAATAAAACTTAGTATAGTTTATTATTTATTGTTAAATACAGTACGTTTCAGACGACAGAATATAATGGGAAATAAATATAAGTATGGCCTAGGATTATTATTACACAAATATACATAGGTACGAATAAGATGTCTTTAAAAAAAAATATTCACAAAACAGTCCATCCGTAAAAGAAATTACAAAGTACGAGTATCCTAAGAATGCTAAGTTTTATAAAAAAAAGAATGATGTATGTTGTATTGTATTGTATTGTATTCGGGCGATTTTCCGCAACTCGACGACTTGCGCTTATTTTGCGTGATATGTTGGGGGTGGGCTAGTCCTGCTAGCCCAGCTCCTCGAGGAATCCTATCAAACCTTTAATGTTGAGTAGGTCCTCGGGGAGGTCTCTCGGAGATCCGAGATGTTTAGCCCTGTATGGAGTTACTCCGCTGCATTCCAGCACCACGTGAGAGGCTGTTTCTTCTGTCTCCATGCATCCTCGGCACAGGGGACTGTCTGTGACACCTGTTGTGAAAAGATGTTTGTTAAATAGTCCATGACCTGTTATGACACTGGTTACCATACTCAGTCGGACCTTCCCTAGTTGCAGGAGCGCCCTTGTGAGTTTTCCGTTGATGCCAGGCATGGCTTCTTTTGCCTGTCTGCATCCAGTCTGGTTCAGCCAGTGTTCTGTGATGATGTATGTTTGTTCATAGTCGGTATGGAGATTTCTGTTCTAGTTCAGTGCCCTGGTTCAATCCTCGCTTGGCAGATTTGTCCTAAACTTTTGTTAGGTACCTATCATATTTCCATGGCAACGTTTCTTCAAATTCTTCTTTAAACTCCATTTTCCTTATATTTTTTTTTCCTTATCGGTTAAAAGTCTCCACTTTGCAAACAACAGATGTTTGTAATGCACTTGGAGATTTGTGGCGAAACGACCGTTTCAAGAAAACAATTAACTTTACAGTACATTTCAAACAACTACGGTGATAAATGTCATCTCTAAATCACATTTGAAACTGGGTCTATAGCAAATTTATTGTTTTCCCTTTATTTACCAATAAAAAAATTGCTGGGACAAACCGTGACAATGACCAGTGAAACCTCTGTGGAAACGTCGGTAAATAGAAGTAATAAAATAAATTGTCTATAGACCCTGCAATATTTTTTTTTATATATTTTTTTTATTAAATATTATAGGACATGGTTACACAAATTGACTAAGTTCCACAGTAAACTCAATGAAGTTTGTGTTGAGGCTTAGACAACGATATATATAATATATAAATATTTATAAATACTTAAATACATAGAAAACACCCATGACTCAGGAACAAATATCCATGCTCATCATACGAATAAATGGCCTTACCAGGATTTCAACCCGGGACCATCGGCTTCATACGCAGGGTCATTACCCACTAGGCCAGACCGGTCGTCAACCATTTGTACTTTATTTGTTATATTGTGTAATAAAGTTTATTATTATTATTTATTATTATTTATTGTTCGGAGAACCAACAGCTATAAATTGTACAATAGTTATATATATATAGATAACAAAGAGCCAATTATAGGTTCCCACCGGTAGCAACAGGTTAACAGATAATTGGTGGTTAGCACTAGATTTTTTTTTTTTTTTTTACAACGTGTTACCACTAATATTTTTAAATATTAATACTTATTATATTATATACTGAACAAAGAAACCAAAACTTATTAGTAATCTTAATACGTTAATCGATACAATAATATGCCAACACATACGACTCGCTCACTCAAGTAATTTGTCTGTTAGAATCCGTCTTATAGTTGTGATGTTGCTATTAAAAACGTCTATATCCCGCTCCTTCGTTAGTTCATTTAGACTTTTACCAGCTCGTAGTAGAAAGCTATTCTTTCTGTAATTACGTGATGAAAAAGGAATTGAGAGGGGAGGGAAGTATCTTTTAGACCTAGATGGAGTATTGAAGGAGAGCTTAGCGAGCAAGTCAGGACAATCAATGTTACCATTTAAAATATTAAGTATATAAGTAATATCTGCAATCTGTCGACGTTTATGTAGTGGGATAAGGTGATGTTTTTTACAAATATTCTCATAATTGGATGAATTATAAGGAGTTTTCATTTTAAAGCAGAGGTATTAATAAATAAAGTTATTTAAATAAATAAATAAATAAATTTTGCGAGATTATGCATTTTGAGGTAATACATTTTATTTGCATCTGTCACCGTATCCAAGCTGTTTTAAAGTACTAGAAGACAGTTGACATTACGAATTTTTGTGTCAAATAGATGTTTATATTGTGTAAAATTTTGCGTTGAAAGTTTTTCTAATTGTGTCATTTTCAATACCTACGTAAGAACGGATAGAATCTGGACAATTAACTTTTAGTTTACTCGTAGACCGACATTTTTTGCGTCTCTGCCGAATAAACGAACTTGACATTTTATATCTTATATTGCATAAACGTCGATAAAATATAACATTCTAAATATAGATTTCGTTGCCATAAGTATTAAATGCATGTACCTACCTACCTACACTTAAGAAATATTGAGTGCCCTTACAGGGTGTCATGTACCTACTCTTCTAATCCTATCTGAAAATTGTAAAACCTAATGTATAATGAGCATGACTGCAATACAATAAAGAATAAAGAATAAAATATAGTCTGTGGAGTTATAAAAAATCACGTTTCCAATTTAATATTTGTCTAAATTTTCGGTGTATCAGTGAGCAAATTCCTTGTTTGTTGGCTCGCCAAAATACCCGTAATCCCTAGGAAATAGTAGGTATTTATTCGTGAATGTCATAATGAAAGCACATAATATGACCTCTCATTAATCGCGTGGAATGCTGGCCACTATTGAGATAAATACAGTCATTACTGAATGCATTGCGTTACATATACGTGTTGTCATTGCTGCGTTTACAGCTCTGTAAATCGTTTTTTCAAACCGGATCCCTTTCTTTCGCATAATTATCGAAAGTCATAATGTAATGATAGTCATACAGTAATACCCCGCTTTACGCGACCCCGGATAACGCGGATTCGCTATAACGCGATTTTTAGATTTTCGCGCTAAATTGCCCCGCTTTACGCGAGTGCACTATTGATCACTGGATTGATAGTATCTGATTGGTTATTCACTTGGCCGTGGCACATCGCGCCACCTCGGATGGTAATCTACCTTCTAACTATAAGTATTATTACGTTATTGGGTGTTCGGGTTACTCTTCTTCTAGGAGGTAATGCTACTGGGGATTTCAAGCTAAAACCGTTGCTGGTTTATCAGTCAGAAACACCGCGTGCAATGAGAGGCACAAATAAGATCACTCTACCAGTATTTTGGCGATCAAATCGAAAGGCGTGATCCTAAATTTGGTACTTTCTTAAAAGACCCCGATATACGCGAAATTCGCTTTACGCGATTTTCCCTGGAACGCATCTCTCGCGTAAAGCGGGGTATTACTGTATTATCATTAGTCATAACTCTGAAACCGTTAACTTTACAGGAATTACCTTAGGTTATCCTATAGATAGGTTAGGTTAGGTTTGTTTTATGGCAATCCTGAAAAGTTACGCGTTTCTGAGAAAAACCAAATTTTGGTTAACGAAAATGCGGGCAAACAATAGATGTCTTAAAACTTCATGGGAAACAATAGAGACCCATTTCAAACACTGAAAGGGCTTGTTCACAAATCACGCGAGGTTCGATAGGGGGGGGGGGGGGGGGGGGGGGGGGGGGGGGAGAAGGGGTTACGAAAAAATCAGGACGGATCACGGTTACAATGCCCCCCCCCCCCCCCAAGGAAAACGTACAATAACTAAATAACGTGATTCAAATATCACTCTGATGTCAGTATACGTTTGAATCGGCCTGTCTGTCTGTCTGTCAGTTCGAGCTCGGAAAATGAAGATAGATAACAGATACAGTACAGCCAACACAATTTGATTTTTTTAAAGAAAGTTCCAATTATTAAACGCTAACGGTAAACGGCCGGCCAGAAAAGTTGCAGCCGTACCAGAATGCTCGGATTGTCGCTCACGTGCGCTCCATATTTAAAAATTCCGTTGCCATACGGAAATGCTGCACGTTTTACTTTCTAGTGAGTAAATAGCGCATTCAACAGTGGAAGGGAAAATATTCATTGTGGGTTTAGTGATGTAATTTTAGGGATCTGATTTAAATCACATTTATGTTATAAGTACTTTATTTACCTAATTGCGACCCGATTCGAAGAATGGTTAAGATACGTTTAAAATCTTGGAAAGATCGTTGATCGATGACCAAACGACATGTCAAAATTGACGTTTATTTCGATTCCGCTGTGATCGCAATAAGATCTATCTACGATATTTCTAACGTCAAAGTGACATTGGTTGCCCGAATCGAGCTGCTTCTATCAATTATACGACATACAAACGATATCTAAATGAGAATTTATCTAAACCAGAACTTATCGTTAAAAGTATTTCATTCTTCGAATCGGGCCGTTGCTTTTAAACATATTGAGAGCACATTTTTATCGCTAAATATATGATGAAAATCGTAGAAAAGGTATTGTAACACCTTTTCTAAGAAGGTATGTATCTCATGATTCATGTTAGACAGTTATTTTTCACATCACTTATTCGGAGAATAAAACTTTTTCTTCCCTGCTAGGAGAGATCGACGTGGCACTTTTCAGTGCTGACATTTTTTTTGCATTTTTTTTTATATTATCTTCAATAATATTTTGAAACATAATAATCCTCATAGGTGATGTGAACGGCAGTAGGATTACATGGTAGCAAAATTAACTTCGCTTCGTTCAGGATTCAATGTACGCCCACGCCGGAAATATGATATTTTTGCTCCCATGTGAAACACTACTATTAATCCTACATCACAAACTGCATTTAAGTCGAAGTCCTCATTTCGTTACAATTTTGTTTGAAAATAATCAAATTAATATTACTTGATGTAGACGTGTTGACTATAAATAGTTAGTAAATTCAAACGTACTTTACTTTAAGAGGCTGTCAACACCCAATGTCCTTGAAATTGATGTTACTTAAACAGTTTTTTAAGAAAGACTATTTGTTTTAGTCAAGTAAGAAAAATATATGTTCATATTAATTATATTTCAAAGACCGTGGTTGTACTCGATACACGATTGAACGAAATCGGCTCGATAGAAAATAATTGCAAAGATTGGTCTTAAAATCACAATTAAGCGGTTTTATGTCTTTATTGTTTTGACTTATGGGTCTGCAATTAAAATCACAATTTCAAAACATTTATATCTAAACCATGGTTGAGTAAAATATTACACTAATAATACACTTTTTTTTATTTAAATATTTTTCTTATTATTCCCTTGCCCAGGCCCAGTAACATGCGACAGTGCTATCTCATTTACTGCGATACAAATAGACAGTGTGCGCGCTTTAGGTATTGACAGCCTCTTAACATCAAAATGATAGCTAATTGGTGTAATAGTTGTGCATTTTGCACGTATTTATTCTTACATGTACCTACCTATTGAGACGCACGGGCGAATGAGAAGAAAATTACATCATTTTGATGTCTATTGTAAGTTTGAATCTTTTTATAACAGTTTTAACACAGGCACGCATTCTGTACATTCTTTACCACGGCTCATACCGCCTCTATGTTTCTATGGAACGGAGCAAAAGACCAATAAAAAGTAACGACGCGAACACAAACATGTTCTGTTTGTGTGCTGTCATAAATTCTGAGCAGTCATCCGTCAATAAAGTTATAAATACGATTATGACACCAATTCTGGTCTGTTTGAACAGTCACGGAACAGAACAGTACAGTCATCAAATAGATAGTGGCGTGAAGGTTAAAGTGACCAAATATATCGAAACAAATAATTTTTTAGGGTTCCGTGCCAAGGAGGTACAAAAGTAACCCTTATGGTCCGACTCCGTCCGTTCGTCTGTCTTGCACATCGCTAAAAATCTCCAGAACCACTTAAGCTATCGATTTGAAATTTGGAATAGTTATGAACAACGCTAAGCTAGACACATTGAAAGTATTATTATTTTTTATTAACTATGGAAAATGTCCAATATGAAGAGGGGTAAAATTTTAAAGTCTCGAGAGACCAAGGTGAAGTATCATTTGAAAGAGCTCAAACGGTACATTCCAAAACAATTTTTTTTTCATAGTGTAACAAAATTTACGAATAATTTTACTAGCATAAAAGTCTAACTTGGAAACTCTTTTAGAAAGAAGATTTATTTATAACTAGACTTCCCCCGGGATCGCTACACAGGACTGCAGCCCGCGTAGCCAACGTGCATATCGTTCTCGCTCCGTGGTGAACGAAACGCAACTGTCACAGTCGCGCTAATATGGAAGAGTGATAGAGAGAGATGGCTACGCTACGCCACGGAGCGTTAACGATTGTAACGTTGGCTACGCGGCCTACAGCCTCTGCTAGACGCGAAAAGTCGTTATAAGTTGATACGTGTTCGAAATTCCAAAACTTCTCTTACAATCCGATTTCAACAAACGTAATGCGAATCACAGTCTGTGACAGAAAGTTTAATACATTATTAAATTTCTATTTTAAATTGTAATTGTTGCCTTTTTAGGCAGAGATTTTGTATAAACATCAGCAACCAATCCCCAGGAAATAAGCCTGTAAGTAATTATACTATTAACGTAGGCGAAGTAGAACATCCGTGCCGCAGCTACATTAGTAAGCTTGATTGCAGAAACAGTGAAGTTCCATCTGCTTGTTGCTGAAGTTATTTGAGAATCCTAATACTAAAAAACTTTGTCTCCAATATGCTACAAATAGGTAGGTATTGTAATGTTTAGTAACCAGGTAATTTACATAATTCTTCTGACCGCAAAAGCGGCGGAACCTCGGAACTTAACCTGCTCTTTAATGAAGTTATGTGAAGCATTTCGGAATTTAGTGTCATTGCTAATAATACTGTACGATTCTAGTTTTAGTCTGCGGTAAACACTTTGAACGGTCAAATAACGTATAAGACTTCAGAACAGTGTTTTTAAAATATCTACACCGGTCATTGCGCGATCATTTAGGTACTACGGTGTGAGGATGGGTGTTCATGCCAACGGTGCGGTGGTAAAAACCGATGTTGGCGTCACGTCAAACTATTCTTCAGAGCTCTTAGATTTGGACTCTCTGTGGGGATATTATAGGTTCGCAAACGGAGTTTAGACTGTAAGTGTTTTGTTTTGATCAACACGCCTTCTAAAGCCGCGTTCGACATGAGACGGTCAGATTTTATTTGAAAAGAGCATAGAAAGAGAAAAACATACTGTGTTTGTCTTATTCTGGTACTAGCACCCAAAAACAAGGTATGAGTATAGTTTTTTCTTCTTACTTACTGACAAATGGGTTTGTCAGACTATATTACAGGTCACTCACCGTCAACTTTGGTGTGGTGTGGCGATGGTGGTGCGGATTCGCCATCTGAATGTAGACTGTAGGAGTGTTCTGTCTTGATTGGCACGGCTCCCAACGCCGCGTCCGTCATGAGACGGTCGTGCAGCACCACCCCGGACTTGGACTCCCGCTCGATCAGCCAGTCACTCTCGTCCTCGTCTAGCACGTTGTCCATCTCCTGGGGAAGAAAGAGACACACTGATGAGTACTAGCACTACTAGCCCGTCGTAAAACTTAAAACTCTGATGTTAAATCTTTTTCTAACACACACAAATGATAAAATGGTGGAAAGAGACAAACAATTATCAACTGCATGACTGTTCCATTTGCTAACCATGCGATTGTTGTTGTTGTCCTAAGGCACCCCAGAGGTGCAAAGGGCCTTCACAAGCTCACGCCCTTCCTATTTTGACATTTCCGATCCATATCGTATTTAGTCCTAATATTTGACGTAACATAAAGTTCGAATCGGGTCATTTATATAGGTTAAACCAATAAAGACGTTTCTATAAGTGGCGATAAAACTAGCGATCTCGTGGCCATTGTTATCAATCTGTTAGCCATTAGCCATGTGTAGGTCAATGACCTGGCGTTGCATTATCTGGTAACCTTAAGAGCGTTATTACTTTGACCTACCCGATATCGGATAGGAGTGATATGTATAAAAAATGTTTTTCTGCATTTTTTTTTCAAAATCTTCAATAAAAGTTATTTAGTGTGTAATACTAATTAAATATAATTTAGTTATTATGTTTATGTGTATTTAATTATTCATTTAAGAAATCTGTATTGTAAAAAAAACGTTAACCCAAAAAAAGCGGATATCATGCCACAGGGCACTGTAACATCTGTCATCCTCATAGGGGCCATCCGACATCCGATATCGTATTGGCACTTCCGATAATTTCAGCCATGTCGGTCTTCCCGTCAGTTGTCGGACTGATAAATTGTGTTTGTGTGCGTATATGTGTAGGCATGATGTCTGCTGTAGTGTGCCGCTGAAGCAGCCGCAAGGCGCGCCAGCGTTGCAAGTAAACGTCCCGGCTCGCGGTCCGATATCGGATCGGACAGCGTGAATACGCTCTAACAAATTCGACTTGATTTAATAACAGCCTGTGAAGTGAAAATACAGATTAATGTAAATTTTTGCTATAGGAAATGAAGTCAATTTACTTAATCGAAGACGATATCGAAAATCGCAACAAAAATGTATGCAATCATGAATATCGCAACGATGAATCGCCACTGTATGGCTCTTTGTGATCAACGATTTGATTTTTGTCTCATTCTTGACGCAGGCGCCGCATGCGCTGATTCCCTCGATCGCGCATCGATCGTAACGACCAATTGATCCGTGTATGACCAATTACTATTAATAGTAAGGTCGTTACGATCGCGTAACGACCAAATTGATCCGTGTATTGACTGACAATTTCGAAGGGACTGATTATCACGATTTTCGTCAGATTAATCGTACCATAACTACCATGAGTGAACCCCTTAAGGCGCAGGGTAGGGCAAGGCATTCTCCATACAAACCTTGTGCAAGTTTTATTCGTTAGTTTTGGCACTATAGCATTTAATTTCATTTTTGCTTGTATATATTGGATATACGCAGAACTTGATGTAGACATTTTTCTTTATTTAAAAAATAAAATAAAAAAAATACTACATCAAGCCCTAGCTAACAGAAAAATAAGCATATTTACCAAAAATAATAACTGTAGCGCAAACACATACGAAGAAAAACGCGCACAAAGTTTGTATGGAAAGAGCTTGCCCTACCCTTCGCCTTAAGAGGCTGTCAACACCCAATGTCCTTGAAATTGATGTTACTTAAACAGTTTTTTAAGAAAGACTATTTGTTTTAGTCAAGTAAGAAAAATATATGTTCATATTAATTATATTTCAAAGACCGTGGTTGTACTCGATACACGATTGAACGAAATCGGCTCGATAGAAAATAATTGCAAAGATTGGTCTTAAAATCACAATTAAACGGTTTTATGTCTTTATTGTTTTGACTTATGGGTCTGCAATTAAAATCACAATTTCAAAACATTTATATCTAAACCGTGGTTGAGTAAAATATTACAGTAATAATCCACTTTTTTTTATTTAAATATTTTTCTTATTATTCCCTTGCCCAGGCCCAGTAACATGCGACAGTGCTATCTCATTTACTCCGATACAAATAGACAGTGTGCGCGCTTTAGGTATTGACAGCCTCTTAATGCTACCTATATTACCTTTATAAATTATATACCCATTCCAGCCAACATCAGAAGTGGCTAAGTGGGCAAGATGTTTAAAATAATGTCAACACATCATTATTGTTCTTAGAATAGGATTTCAGATTATTTTGGACATCTCATTCGCCTATAGGTACTTTTGTACAAATAGTGCTTAAAAAATGACATCAAATATTGCGCTTCGAGGTAAATGCTCTCATTTGATTAGTGACGCTTTTAGACAAATTGTGCACAATTGAGAACATTTCTCAATTCGTACACAAATTGAGGTCAATTCACTTTGTTAATTCGTAAAATGAAATGTTTCTGTTTTCCTTCCTATGTCAAAGTATCTATCTAACGCTAAGTTATTAGAATAGCATAGAAAAACATGAAAACAACAAAGTACACAATGACACGTACACCAAATAGGATTCCGCTCAGCATAAGTCGTGTCTTTTAGACGCGGCACCGTTTTTCAGGACACCCAAAATTAAAAACTAAAAACTAGAATGCTTGTGCACAAATCACGCGAGGTTTTTTCGGCTACTTTTACTCTTTTCGTTATGAATGTGATGATATATTTATTATACTTATTATCAATTAGGTATGTTTTCTTAGTTTCGTTCACTGTAGAATAATACACGTGAGGAAAAAAAATGATCCCATAGAAAATTTCAACCGCAGACCAGCCAAAATGTATTAATGTACGAAATAGCCAAAGATTTCGTGATTTCGGGATTGGTTCCATAGTAAAAGTTACTCAGTTTAAACTAAATATTTACGGGTTTGAGTAAATGGTGTACGAAAGTGGCGGACCCGCGCGAAACCTCCCATACAAACGTAGTCCCCATTTTCCCCTCTGGATATTGACATTATTGAAAATATTTTGACACAATTTGTTGTATATCGATCACAGCTATGCCACTACGTTTGTGTTTTTTCGAATTTTTAATTATTATAGGAGTTAGAAGCATTTAAATTTTTGTATGAAATCTGTGTTTCGCTTACAATAATAAAAAAAATCTAATAAAAATCAAACGTCCCCAAGGTACATCAAATTATGTAAAAATATTATGTCAATATCCATAGAGGAAAATGGGCACTACGTTTGTATGGAGAAACGGCCGTCCTCTTTCCTCTTAATAAACATAGCGTATGTCTCGTGTAATTAATAGCTGAAGTGCATCAAACAGCTGGTTATCTCCAGTAATAATTAGATCAGCAGTGGCACCCGCAGGCCAGCGCGTCTAATTGTGCGCGCGCACGACATATCACACAACTCAATTACTTTAGAGAAAACTTGCTCACAGAGTAAGTTTATGTTATTATTTATAATGCTTAAGACACGCAAGAACGTCCACTTAAGGGCCTCCGCTAGCTGGCACGGGTGCACGGAGCAGACGAGCGGGTTAACGAAAAATAGTATGAGCAACGCTAACTGAAGCGGACGCGTGCGGCGGATTTCACCTACAAAAAGCACCCGCGCGCGTGCGCGGCGGGCGTCCGCGTCAGCTAACGTAGGCCCTAAATGCTCCTAACTCTTAAGAGGAAATAATAGCTTTAAGAATAGTTCTAAGAAGGTAACAAAGTAACGGTAATTTTTCTATGAAATTTCATTTCGGGAGAAACGGTTTTCATTGACTTAATCTTAAAAAATCACTTTGTTATGTTATGTTAACTTTGTCAAATATCAAAAAGTGGCGCCATCTAATATCAAATATCAAACATTTATTCAGCAAATAGGCCACAGGGGCACTTTTACATGTCCATTTTTATGTATAGAATAGAGCAAAGGCCAAAGGTATGGCAGCATCGTTTCGAGCGATGGCGCCATAACCTTTAGGTAGTGCTCCGTAAGATGGCGCCACTTTTTGATATTTAACAAATTTAATACATATCTGTAAAAAAATAAGGATCAAAGTCAAATGGCCTTCTAAAAGCTTTAATCATGTGTCGAAAGATGGCATTAAATATATGTGGCTACAACGTTTTCTTTTAAAATACACCTCTATTTTAAATTCTCTTTGGCCATAGGGAGGCTATAGCGACATCTACCATAAGAGGCTTACACTTCTTAAAAAGCTACCGGAGTTCCAAATCATATTTGAAATTCACCAGTCCGAAGACAGTGAATTTTACCTTATAATAGATTACCTTAAATACGCTACAGCTCAAATTATACTAGAAAAGCTTCATGTTTTGAGCATAGGACGGCCATGACTCTCACCTTGGCCGGCCATTGCCTCCCATTAGCATCTCTGTGGAAACATACGTGTGGTAACTGGTAACCATGTTGGTTCGGGCGTCTTCCTTTTATGACGAATGAATTACGCACTTGGATGGGTTTGCAGTTAAGTGAGACGTAAATTGGTAGGCTTAAGACGAAGGTGGGGAACCCGTGCGAAATGACCTTTTCATACAAACATAGTCCTCATTTTCCTCCCTGGATATTAACGTAATTGAAAATATTTTGACACAATTTGTTATATATCAAACACAACTATGCCCTACGTTTGATTTTTTAATTATTATAAGAGTCAGGAGCATTTAAAAATTTGTATGAAATCTGTTTTTCGCTCCTAATTATTACAATTATCAAAAAGTCGAAAAAAGTCAACCGTAGGGGCATAGCTATCAGTGGCGGATCGTTCAAAGAACTCGATTCCCACCGGCTTGTCTAATTTCATCCCGTTGGGTACTTTCACGATCGGTTTATGGAGAAAAGGAAAGCAAAATTAGCTCCGGGTTTCCTACAAATATTTGTGACGAGCCGCCACTGATAGCTATGGTTAATATACATCACATTGTCTAAAAATATTTTCCATTATGTCAATATCCAGAGAGGAAAATGGGGACTACGTTTGTATGGAGAATCGGCCGTCCTCTTTCCTCTTAACCAGCGAAAGAATATACTCGTAGGGTCTGTGCGGAAAGAGTCGTGCTGGAATATAAGAGAACCCATACATTTTACGACTCATCTCTTTCCGCTCTGACTATATGAATCCGAGAAACGGTCCAATTCTTAATAAATACACTATTCTTCTTGTTCAGTCGGTCCCTCAATGCTGAGGATCGTGACATCATGTCCTTCTGTTGAAGACCAGGTTCCTCCATAGGCTTCTATTCCTCGCCAAGCGCATGGCCTCGTGCAGTTTTAATTGCATAGGTGCAGTGATTTGAGCACGCCATCTAGTAGGAGGGCCCTGAGGTCTGGTGCCCTCAACTTTGCCCGTCATAATAACTCTCTCCAGGCTATCCGGGGAGCGGGGGAAATACAGTGTTAGGACTTCACTAATCCGAACGGGCAAAGTAAAAAAGCCGCCGTTGACAGGATTACGGTTATGGAACTTATAAAAATCACCCACAAAGTAAATGAGCGAATAATTAAACTAAAGAAATACTCCTCTGCATCACATTTAGTAGTTGAATTTGAAGGCACGGTTTTTTAGTCGCGGAAGAAACAATTTCGAGACTATTATTAGACTATTTGCGCTACTGCAAAGCGAACTTATTGATCATGGTATTGGTACAATAAAGCAATTTTTTGATTGGGCGTGAATCGAAGCAATATTTTTATTTACAGTACATATCGTGCTACTTTATAGTACTAGTGCGAAAATTAGCATATTACGTTACTGTGTCGAACATTTACAGTGCCATATGTACTGTAAAACGTTGTGCGATACATGTGCGAATAGGTAATTCGCAACTCGTGTCGATTTAAAACACTCCCTTCGATCGTGTTTTAATTCATCGCCACTCGTTTCGAATTTCCTATTTTTCGCACTTGTATCGTAATGTACTATTACAGTTCATATGGTGCTACGTTATAACACTAGTGCGAAAATTAGCATATTACGTTACTGTGTCGAACATTTAAAGGACCATATGTACTGTAAAACGTTGTACGATACATGTGCGGATAGGTAATTTGCAACTCGTGTCGATTTAAAACACTCCCTTCGGTCATGTTTTAATTTATCGTATCGTAATGTACTATTATGATAATCCAATTCATATGCGATTTCAAGTTAGCAGCAAGCGTCCTTTTTTTTAAAGTACTGTATATCAGGTTACATATCATTAAAACTGCGCAAGTAGACTATGAAGAAACGCGATTAGAACATATTTCTCTCAAGCTATCTATACACGATAAGATCTGCGAAGCGAGAAATTAATCTACGCGCAGGCGCGTGCGCATGTTACACAAAAACTGGGATTCCATGCACGTGAGGTCAATCACTGCGTTCACGCGTTTGCAATGTCTACATTACCGGCATGTTGTCAGTTTTATGTAAGGAATAGTACAGAGAGGCCAGGAAATTAGGGATTGCTGGCGTAGTAAATGTAGACGGGCGTCTATAAATTCTTGCATATTCGAGCGATAGAGAGAAAAATAGGCGGCCGATCGTTTGCTTTTATCTTAATAAAGTACTTTTGGAACGGATAGAAAATATTACATTTTAAATACTAAAGAAAGTTCAAAAAAAAACTTTAAGGAATTGGGGCTATAAGGTGGTAGGACAGGACGAAGGCGTAGACAGAAAAGGAGATGGCGGGACAAATTAGACGCATTCTACCCGAAATGGTGGGAAAATACCAACCACGGGTTCAGGTAGAGAAAACGAGGGGAACACGGTCCTGTACCCCTACTACTACTACTACTACTACTACTACTACTACTTAATGGCGCAGCGACCCAAAATGAGTCTTGGCCTCCGACACGAGTACACGCCAGTTGTCTCGATCCTGCGCCATCTCCCGCCAGTTATCGGCCTGGAGATCGCGCAAGTCCGCTTCAACAGCATCGCCCCAGCGATATCTGGGACGTCCGATAGGCCTCCGCCCTACCGGGCGTCCCAGGTATGCCCTTTTAGCGCCGCGATCCTCCTCCATTACCCCTAGTGTAAATAAATTCGATTTCGAAAAGTGACGTACGCGTTTGCGTTTAGTCTCATTTTGTATTGGATTTAGAAAGAGCGCGCCAAGCGGGACGTTTTGGAAACTCAAAATCCTATACAAAATGAGACTTAACGCAAACTCGTTCGTCACGTTATGATGTCGATTAAATTTACACTAGGGGTACTGTAGTGGGTCACTGAGTTAGGCTAATAAAATAAACGGACAGACAGACGGACATGACGAATATATAAGGGTTCCGTTTTTGCCATTTGGCTACGGAACCCTAAAAAGTAGCTTTTGCGTAGTAGTTTTTGCGTAGTTTGCGAACAAATGCACCGATAGAAAACTTTCAAAACTCACCTATTTTGAGGTATATGTATAGTATAGATTGCTATTATGTATGGATAAGCATCACTTATGTATCACTTGTTGATCTTACTGTAATTTATTAATTAGTTACTGGCTGTTTTTCATTGTAAATTCGATAACAACTTTAAGAAACTATAGGTCCAAACTTAAAACATTATATATTTACTATTTTTGTATAAGACTGTTTGTTTCTAAAAAAAAAAAACAAAAAGTTTGATGCAGATATAGCTGAACCCCCTTGCATATAAATTTGTTTGCAGGCGGGCCAACTATCTCTGCAGCATACTGTGTTTACACATTTAAAGAATTCCGAGAAATAATCTACGCATCGTATTCACGTGTTTGCGTCGGCGGAAAAACTGAGGTTTCTCACAGCCATAACTTGTTCTGAGGTCAAATACTTCAAGTAATAACGAATGTAATGTTAGCAACGATTACAACTTAATTCGTATCAGTCCTTCACCTTAAGAGGAAAGGGGACAGCTGCTTCTCCATACAAACGTAGGCCCCATTTTCCTCTCTGAATATTGACATTACAGAAAATATTTTTAGTTAATTTGATGTATATTAATCATAGCTATGCCTCTACGTTTGAATTTTTTAGATTTTATGATTATATATGTTGTATATCAATAATGTAAATAATTTGACTGCATGTTGTGCATGATATTCAATATTGTACACCATAAATCCATACATAATAGCAATTTGACGACCGGTTTGGCCTAGTGGGTAGTGACCCTGCCTACGAAGCTAATGGTCCCGGGTTCAAATCCTGGTAAGGGCATTTATTCGTGTGATGAGCATGGATATTTGTTCCTGAGTCATGGTTGTTTTCTATGTATTTAAGTATTTATAAATATTTATATATTATATATATCGTTGTCTAAGTACCCTCAATACAAGCCTTATTGAGCTTACTGTGGGACTTAGTCAATTTGTGTAATTATGTCCTATAATATTTATTTATTTATTTATAAATGTGGTATACTCCGGACAAGGACTTATTACCATTAACATCTTTTATATTTTTACCTGTGGTCTGACAATAAATAATTTATATTTCTATTTCAGGTTTAAATAGCCGCAACGTCATTTAAGTATTACAACATGATATTAATAATAGTCTACTTTAAATCGGCATTAACATACCTACCAAATACTATTTTATATATATAATCGTGATATAATAGAGAGCTTTCAGTCGAGTAGCGTGTTCAGGCAACGTAGCTTGCTGAGGTCCCTAAGTAAGGTACGAGATTGAAAATCTTAATTATATCACTATTGTATTAAATACTTTTTATACGGGTCATCAAAAATGATACTTTTTTATTATAAAATCTAAAATTAATGAAAATTGGTAAGTATCTCAGTAGACAAAAATGTAGTACAAAAGACATAAACGCGCGAAGCCGTCGCGTTTGTTTGGATATAAAGCTGTAAGTTAACGAACCCATACGTCATTAAGTGTGTAGTTGTGTACCTTACTTATACGTATATTATAGCGTGGCCTGGCAGCCACACCCAACGTCTCGGCAATTTCCAAGTCTAGAATTAGGTATTTATTTTTTAAAACTTTATTGCCCAATTTACCAACATGGCGGATCAGTGGGCTAAATAGATTAGACAGTTTGGTGCAGGATTATCTTGGTAAGTTCAAGCTACAAATAACTTCTTTTGGTTTCACAAAATATAAATTAGACAGACCTCAAAATGGGGCTCTTTCAGTAAATTGATTGTGGTTTCTTTTTTTTAATATTGCTGCAGTTGTTTGGATATACATTGGCAGAAAAAAAGATGATCGCCTCAATCATATCTTGGGAATTTCCACACCCATCTTAATCTAGGCACTGAGCATACTAATAGGCGTGGATGAAATACTAACAGCAGCTTTCTTAAGCATTCGTAAACCTTACGTCTTCGCAATAAGTCCTAGTCCTAGTCTTGGACGATGGACTCTCACAATGCAACGCATTCAACAAATAACTGATCGCTTCTAGACTTTAAGTCTTCGAAATAAGGTCTAGGAACAGTCAACTATGTGGACGATGATCACAAGGCGCCGGTAACACAAATGACTGAGCATTAGTATACCTTAAGTCTTCACAATAGGGTTTACACTCAGTCAACTTTCGTGCGAGTTCTTATGACTCTCACAAGACGCAGTCAACAAATGACTGGTCACTTCTAGACCTTAAGTCTTCACATTAAGATCTACGAACTGTCTACTTTGTAGACGATGATCACAAGGAACAGGCAACATAAATAGCTGATCATTAGTATACCTTAATTCTTCACAATAAGGCTTAAAGTCAGTCAACTCTCGCGCAGGTCGACGACCGCGTTTGGGCGTCCGTTCACCGGCCAAGGTGAGGGCCGGTCGCTCGCAAATAGCTGTGATTGACCGCAGTGTTTTGCTTTGATAGTTTTTGTAAAGATTTTCGAATCTTTGGTGTAACTTTCTATTTTTTTGTGTAAGAAATAAAGTTTATATCAAGGCAGAAAAAACCAGGAAGAAGAATCTACGCACGGTTTCCAAGGTGTGAAAATAACCTTTATATGAAGACAGGTAGTAGGAATCAGGCCGAAGAATAGCTGTGCTGGGGTCTCCGAGTAAGCAAGCAATCTAAAATAATTGGTAGACTAGCTTATAGGAGCATTCCGGGTGCTGTTTCTTTCACGAAAATAGGCCTGGATGTTAACTTATACAGCTGGTAGAAAACGCGGATACTGTTTTAAAGTAATGATCACGTGCATGATGACTTTTCGTAGCATTTCCCATCCCGATACGTTTTTATTTTTTTCCTACTCCTCTACTGTTATCTGTCATTTATGCATTCATTAACACGAATATAAGAACATACATAAAAGGTTTCAAGAAAAGTCTATATTGTCTATTCCTCATAAACGCTCTTGAGCTTTTAATCGCTATAACGTTACTGCGATTAATGGCTACCAAACTAACAAAACCAAAACGTATACAGTTTTAAACTAAGTGCATTGCTGCCAACTTACAAAATATTCATTTGGTTGCATAGTAAAAATAATTACTTTATAAGTCAGAAACACGCATGTGACACCCGTAGTATAGCAACACCCATAGACTACGAAGACAGCTTAGCGTTGCTTGTTAGTCTCCGTAGGCTACGGTGGCCAAAAGAAAAAACTCTCCAAAAAATTAATTTAGCGAGTAGCAAGTACCAGGGCCTCATGAGTTACGAGGTGTCGCTGACCGGCCGGCCGCGGCCCGGGGCGGGCCGGGCGCGTAACAAGGTATGCTCGCGCGTCTTGGCTATATACTTTTGCTTTGTTTACCCAAATTAAGATTTATTTTTGTTGACTCGTAGGAAAAATATTGTATGCAACGTTGTATAAGTAGGTCAAAAAATGCTCGTGGCGTATTCCTTTACAATGTTCGCCTACGCCTTCGGCTCCGGCTCACATTATAACTCACGCCACTCGCCTTTTTTGACCCTTCTTATACAACTGTTGCATAAAGTACTATAATTTGACATTTGTCGATGTACCATTATCATCTTGGCTAGGACACCATGTATTTTCGCTAGTGCAATGATTCTGCTAATTGGCGTTATACAATTTATAAATACTTAAATAGGTATAATTATTTTGGTTCAAGAGCGGTTAAGGTGCGTGCATGCTATTGAAATTATTCTTTATACTCTAAATAAGCGAACCAGAAGACCGAAAGCCCGACAATTTAATTTTTGTAGAGAGACAAAACTTATGATTAAGGAGTTGTAATATTGCCGTAATCAACAACTTTCCCATCAAAATTACACCTGAGATTATCTCGTATGGGAATCGTTCAGCTTTAGAACGAACACTCATCATAAAGGCATTAAACATTATCACCTCTTACATACACAATTCACACCCTATTATCGTGTGTCGACTAACAAGACGCAATAGTATACAAATATGCGACCAGAAAAATTCGGAGTCCGTTTCTTGAACCTTTAGCGGAATCCAGAACATTCTTCATCACTTACTAACCGCATACACAGGCACGACCAGTAAACCAACGGTCTCTGCTTACTTAAAATTGATAAGTGTCTCAGATTCTTCTTTAAACTGGTCATTAGGACATATTAAGGTGGGAAGCTTGGCGTACGTGACGAAAATCGTAACCGCAATGCCATGGGAAACAAATGCCGATCGGTGACAAGCGTTGATAATGAATACCAGCGTATACATTGTTACTGAGAATTCAAGAGCCTTATGGCAATGGCATAACGTACACCTATGATCAGTCAAGAGATTTGCCGTTAGATTTGATTTGAAACTTGCTTTCGAGGTTGGTATTGACGAATATCTTTTCTAGCAGACGAAATAACTAGGAGAAAGTATCAAGAACCTGAATTCATTAGAGTTCATATCTTTAGAATCCGACTTAGTGTTAAATTTTCAAAGCATTATGCCAAAATTATTTTAGACTCGACTTGGTAACTAGTTCATCAACTTGAGGACAAGACTTCAATTTTGAACATATTCTTCTTCTTTTCATCCCGTAACCCACTTCTGGGGTGTAGGGCACGAACCATATTCTTCCACTGACTCCGGTGCTGGGCAATTTGGGTAACCTCCTCCCACCCCATTCCCAATATACCCAGCTCTAATAGCTTGATTCATATTACTTAACTTTTTAGCAACCACGTCACACACCAAAGCTTTAGCCTCATCATCTTCTTCGCGTTGTCCCGGCATTTTTGCCATGGCTCATAGGAGCAACTAATCCGTAGAATTGGCGCAGGCACTAGTTTTTACGAAAGCGAATGCCATCTGACCTTCCAACCCCGAGGGTAAACTAGGCGTTATTGGGATTAGTCCGGTTTCCTCACGATGTATTCCTACACTGAAAAGCGACTGGTAAATATCAAATGATATTTCGCACATAAGTTCCGAAAAACTCATTGGTACGAGCCGGTGTTTGAAGTTTTGATCCAGAGACCTCTGGATTGCAAAATGCACGCTCTTACCGCTAGGCCGCCGAACTACATGTTAGCAACTAAAATATTTTACTTCCTTGTGTATTTTTTACAGTTAATGCCATACCATGCCTTTCAAGTGGAGTTCGTTCGTCTTTGATGACCTTTCTGTCTTACACCATTTCTTATTTCTGCTGTCCTATATTCTACTCTGTGACCATCTGTCAAACAGATCACGATCATAATTACGTAATTAAAACAGACGAGTGTTACGATCCTTGTCTCGACGGGCTTCAAACTCGCTTTCTACTTGGTCGTCACGATTGGTTGAACGACGCTTACAGAATTCTGTAATAACTTTAGTATTTATAGTCATAGACAAATAAGTAAACCTAGATTGCTCACGCCATATATAGATATTTTTTTTTTCAAAATAGGTTTTAAACTTGGTCCAAGTCAGTGCTATAATTATTCTGTAACATAATCTGCCAATTATTTTTACGCATTTCCTTAATGACGATCATAAGTTTGACGCCCGATTTTCACATTGTAACCGTCAGATTAAGAAAATGCCTACAAATACAAATAATTGACAGATTTAGTAATAGCGCAATTATAGCATCATTTTAGACTAAAATGACCAATCCCACAATCTGCTTAAAGATTTGTTGAACCCCCACCAACCAATCAATATAGACGGCTCAAAAGTCTAATAGGTAAACTTCACTGGCTAGCAAAATCAAAGTACGAGTATCTGTTGCATTATAATTTTGTTCTACACATATCTTTTTCTGTAAAGCTATTAGAAAATGGTAGACACTTTTGACGCTTAATCTGATCCGCTGCTTTTGAAGCTGACAACACACAGGTGATTGAAATTTAAAACATACTTATATATTCTACCAAGGACGGCGACTAAGAAGAGGCGGAGCCTACTTCAGTCTTCTTGTCTCTGAGTTGATTATTAATTGAAATCGGTCATTAATACGAGCTGAGGGTATTCCAGCTGCGATCGCACCATTACGTGCACCTCGTTCGTGGTGCAGGTGCCGCGGTCGCTGCTAGAAACCATCGCGAGCGTGGACTTCTGACCAAATTTTCAAAATTATTTGTAGATTTTAAGATTTTAGTAGTTAGTCGGTAAGGGTCTTTGTTGCCTAAAAATAAATGATTTTTTTGATTTTGGTTAATCAATACGCCGAACGATCGATGTAAGCCTGCAATCAGGCTGTTCAACGGTATAGACCATTCAATTAGGCCAGGAGAGCGTCTACCATTTATGAACCATCCTTAAGCCGTGGGAACGACGGACCGACCGATGTTATTACTATTGCTTAGCGAGAATTAATGAGTCCAGTCTGGCCTACAAGACACTGGCGTCTTTGAGCGCAGCGTCTTGTCAGCGCTATGGAAAATGGCGTCGCTGCGCAGTGGCACCAACGTTGCGCCGACGCTCGGGAGACGCTATTGTGGTGGCCCTAAAGGTGACATTCGGATGTTACGTGTACCTGCATCACTGTTGTGACGTCAATTTCCTGTAAGGGGGCCTGTCAAGTAATTAACAACTTGTTTTTATATCGTGTTGCCATGTAAATCAGGAGAAAGTAATTTCACTCCAATGGAACTGCAAGAAATCACCGTTTTACAGTTTTTGATATAATTCCGCACGGGTTTGTGAGATATGATAAGCGAGTTAGGTATGCATACCCGACTTTCATGGAATGGCAATGTGTTTAAATAACAAAATATTTTTTTTTTTGGGAGCGATCTTACACAGATTCGACCTAGCCCACTACGCAAAGCAAACAAACAAGAAAATCAGCAAACTAAGCAAAGCTTGTACTAGTGTAGGCGACGAAATACATACGTACCTATATAGATAGAAAACACCCATGACTCAGGAACAAATATCTGTGATCATCACACAAATATCTGTGATCATCACACAAATATCTGTGATCATCACACAAATATCTGTGATCATCACACAAATATCTGTGATCATCACACAGATAAACGCCCTTATCGGGATTGGCATCGGCTTCATAGGCAGGGTCACCCACCAAGCCAGACCGGTTGTCTTTTTTTTTACTACACCTGAGCTACAGGTCAAAATGTTGTTGTTTTCGATGTAAGAGATGTTAACTCGCTAACCGATGGGAATACATATCCGATTCTCACGGAATGGCAACAGCGTACGCTGTCATAATACTTATAATTGCTATAGACCGAGTCATTCACCACGAAGCCCGCCTTGACTCATATTGCCATTTAATAAAGGTTAGTTTTGACAAGTCTGCGCGTCATCGTGGATGACACAACTCTACGTTCTTTGAATATGTCTGGCTGAACCGCGTTTATTTCTCATACGAACTACAGGTCACAATGTCAGATGTAAAAATGTCCAGTATGGTGATGTTACTGTAATCTTTCTAGCGTTGTCCCGGCTTTTTTTGTCACATCTGACTTGGGAAGGTACGCTCGACAGCCTCGTCACAAGAATAAGGGTACCTTTCGACCAGTTTTCGACCGATATTTCTTTTTTTCTGACATTAATATTTTGAAAAGAGCCGACACACAAATATAAAATGTCAAGTCATATCATAAAACAATATTGAAACTTCACAAATATTAAATTGAAAACTATAACCGAAGTTGTAAACGCGATTTGCGAAAAGAAAGTTATATTTAATGTGTTTCCAAACGTCGAACGTAACCTTTGCGATCGAATGTAACTTATTTGGGTTATATTTAATTGCCAAACATAGTATCATAACGATGACGCACAGATTTGTCAAATATAAACTTTAATAATATAATATTCGTGAATGGTACGATATATATTACACCTACTGACATTAATTTCCGCTAGGTTGTCTGGAAGAGATCGCTTTTAGCGATAAGACCGCCTGAATTGTATCATCAGCATGAATAATAACTGAGACACATCAAAAGTACATTTTGGTAATTTTTAGGCACTCGGCTGCTTTTCTACTGAGGCGAAGAGACTTCTAGAAATACATAGAAATGAAAAGTGAGACTATGACAAGGACAAACAATAGCGCTTTCTCTGCTATTCCTGATAAAAGTTGCATTAGACCATCTCATTCAGTCATCTTCCCCTCCCCCTTGTCACCTCTAATATCTCTATAGTATTGTTTCTGAGATTTATCTATAGTGAAATAGCGTATTGAAATGACGCATCAATGTAATGGTATCTGTCATTGTTCACATTCGCACGATCTCTACTCATTGTCTGTCGAAAGGTTAAAACAAAAGAAAAATACTATAACACGTTTTAGATCGTATTCATAAGTAGGCAAGCGCGTGATGTTGCGAGGGGTTCCATTTGGCTTAGACGAAAGTGGAGGAAGTTTGATACAAACAAAGTATGTTTGATACGTATGTTCATACAAAATTACATTTTCTTTTCTGGTTATTACTTAAAATATTTTGACACAATTTGTTGTACATCGATCACAGCTAAGCTCATACGTTTGATTTTTTCGAATTTTTAATTATTATAAGAGTGAGCATTTAAAAATTGTATGAAAATTGTGTGAAAACATTGAAAAAAGTAAAATGTAGGGGCATAGCGATTGTTGATATACATCAAATTATTTAAAAATATTTTCCATAATGTCAATATTATTCTATGGATAAATTATATTAAATTATTGCATTCTAAATCACGACATTCTAAATTCTAAATTGGGCATTATTATTATCACGATGCAATATTAAATTAATATTTTAAATTATTATTATTTTGAAACCTGACATTTTTATTTTATTTCATTTTGATTTTATTCTTATTAGTGATGTTATGATTTGACAATGCTTTAAATTAATTAATTAATAATTTTTTTATTAATTTTAATTTTTTTAACAATTTTTAATTATATTATGTAATTAGTAATGTATGGGTCTTGTTATCCGAAACAAATGATTTTATTATTATTAATATTCAGAGAGGAATACGTTTGTACGGAGAAGCGGCCATCCCTTATTAAGAGACACACACAAAGACCATTGCTAAAGTTGATGCTAAAATGATCATTAAAAGATAATCCCTACTAATATTTTCATAAACGCTGTTTGTCTGTTACCAGGGTGCGTAGACAACATGCCACTCGTTCACGCTCCGTAGCGTAGCGTAGTTATCTATCTCTATCACTCTTCCATATTAATGCGACAGAGACAGTTGCGTTTCAAATAATCATTCTTTCTTCGGGTAACTATGCATTCGAAGTCGCAAACAGAAACTAGTGTTTATACACTGAAAGAAATGTTTGCATAACTGTAACAAACATTTTGGTTACTGTTTACACAAAAATTGGGACTTGCGAACTATGTGTTATATGTTACAAAACCGTGTTTGGCTATCAGTGTTCAGGTATTTATTATACACTACAAAATAAGTTTTGTTTTATGCAAAGTTTATTTTCTTATAACCGTAGTTTAGTTATTTAGTAAAGTTACAAAACCAGTTCGGCTATTTTTTTTTTCAGTGTAGTAATATTGCACTATTCTTTTCATAGAATCATACCTATATTCATCAATTATAGCTTTATAATATTTTTAGTATAAACACAATTGTATGGTGTGCAAGATGTCGATAAAATCCCAACAGTTGCGATGTCATGAGCTGTAAGAAAACAAAGTCGAATAGCGCACCAGCTGGTTAAGCAATCATCATACCACATATTGAGTTATAATGGCAGTAGCAGATCCAGTTTATTATTTGGGTCGAATTTTCGTCAACGTATAGTCAGCATCGCCGCAGCGGATGAAATAATCGGACAGACAGACGGACATGACATGACGAATCCTTACTTGACGAATTACTTAAAGTATTGTCAAATCATAACACCACTAATAAGAATAAAATCAAAATGAAATAAAATAAAAATGTCAGGTTTCAAATTTTTTTTTGCCATTTGGCTACGGAACCCTTAAAAATACTCCAAAAGTATCTGCCTTTCTGGGGCCCATTTCTCGAACGGTATTAGTCTAATATTGTAATGTATTTATTTATTGCATTTCACATGCACATTACAGGTATTCCAAGTACTTAAAAGTATAGGTAGGTACACAAATGACACATGGAACCACATGACCACATTTTTGTAAATATTGAATTTAAAATATCTTTTGGCCCACGTCACGTGACCAAACTCGAAACGTCTTTGAAGATTCTGATGACGTCACAACTCTCGGATTAACACTGTTGACAGTTAGGCGATAAACAACAAATGACAAATGTCAGTTGACAGTTCGTATCTTCTACGTGTGTACGAGTTTGTAGTTATGTGTCAAACCGTAAACTGTGACGTCACACAATTTTCAAAGAGCGTTTTGGGCGCGAAAGCATCTGTCAAAATATATTTTGTTAATTTAACATATTTAAAGCCGTTTTAGTATAAAAGTTGAATTTTAGGGCAACTTTTAGTTAATATAGAACGTAATACAAGCGTTTCAAAAAATTGGAAACGACCCTATTCGTGGGCTAAGTATATCGACTGTTGATCAAATCATGGACCATGGTTGTTCATAAAAAGTGCGAGATGACAAAGAAATGAAGGTAAATTGGTTTACATTATTTGCAATTTCTATTGAACTGCACTTTAGTGGAATATTCATTTATTAAAGTGAAACACCGAAACTTTACCACGGATTATAAATGGTAAAAGAAAGTAAGAAATAAAGCGGTTCTAAATCCATGTAATTAAAAGTCTCGGTTCATGGTTTTTAGCTATTTTATGGTAATATAATGGTTGCATAATGGATTCCTTGACGAAATAGTCAGCAGTCAATATCATGGATATGTATAAAAAGGTTCGACAAACGCGCATGTGACATATATATTATGATAGCATTTAGTATAATTACATATAAAAGCTGCGGGCCATTTAACTAGAGGGTCCTAATTTACAATAGAAATTGAAAATAGTAGACGCTCGCCAATCCGGTACGGTCACGTCTGAAAATATCGATACGAAAAAAGTGCCAAAAATATGTATACACGACTTTATTGCCCATATATTAAGGTAGTGTATACATATTTTTGGCACTTTTATCGTATCGATATTTTCAGACGTGACTGTACGCTCGGTAATTCGGCAGTTAGCGACTAAAGTGGCCGACTTATTAACAGTCCGCTGGACGGTAACAGTCTGTCACTGTCAGTGCGAACAAAAAGTTGACAGTTCCGAACAGCTGACAGGCCGATACCGTCCGGCGGACTGTTAATCAGTGGGCACCTTTAGTTTAGGCGACCCGCTCTATATTCCGGTAGCTTATACAGCCGAACGCGGTATAAAGCGGTTGCATTTGATATGTAAATATATTTTCTATATAAAGCTTTTATTTCCCATACAAATCGACGCCCGGTCTGGCCTAGTGGGTAGTGACTCTGCCTATGAAGCCGATGGTCCCGGGTTCAAATCCTGGTAAGGGCATTTATTCTTTTGATGAGCATGGATATTTGTTCCTGGGTCATGGGTGTTTTCTATGTATTTAAGTATTTATAAATATTTATATATTATATATATCCTTGTCTAAGTACCCTCAACACAAGCCTTATTGAGCTTATTGTGGGACTTAGTCAATTTGTGTAATAATGTCCTATAATATTTATTTATTATTTAAATCCAATTATCCGACAGTTCGAATAATTGTTGATTCATTTAGGGTTCAAGCTAATTCGGTTGCCAATACTAACGGTATGAAATGTCCAATGTAAAGGCAACCATAAATACTAACGGTATGAAATGTCCATAGTAAAGACAAGCCTATACTAATGGTATGAAATGTCCAATGTAAATGCAACCCTAAATACTAACGGTATGAAATGTCCAATGTAAATGCAACCATAAATACTAACGGTATGAAATGTCCAATGTAAAGGCAACCCTAAATACTAACGGTATGAAATATCCAATGTGAAGTAAACCCTAAATGGCTCAGCAATTAAAGTCTGTGACTGTATTAACTGTATGTATTGCGCTCCATAACAAGCGATTCAAAAATTTAAATCAGCAGCGATACCTGACATTAAACCTAACACAGCAGAAACGCCTAGGTATTGTACTAAAGATATTCAGGACACAAAAGGTCAACCCGTACATTTTTCGCACAATTAAGCACACACATGCATGCACGCACTCATTCTCTAGCGTGATGCAATAGCCCAATAAGCCGGTTTCAATAACTTGCATAACAGCTGTGTGATATGCGGTGCATGCTCTATAAACGGGTTTGCGTCATTAAGACCGATATTGTCTTGTCATTTTTAATCCACAAAACGTGCCCTGAACGGTATAGATCTATAGATCTGTCACAATCCTCAAAGATGAGAAAATTGTTACTTTGATTTGGTTCAATATTCACCACCACAAAATAACTTTTAACAAAATAAACGGAACTACATAATAAACAGTACGCCATCATTTAATTTAGTGGTTTCATCAGCTATCAGCAGGTGTGCAAAGGAGACTGAAACCATTTCATATTGGAATGATGTCAGATCCATGTTAGATTGGAATTGGTCTGTATAATGAGACCAATGTGAAATCATTCTTGGAAACCTAAAGAATTTTTTAAACTGGTCCAATCTTTGAGACAATCAACTGACATACCTACATAAAACGCAGAAATAGATGTAACAAAGATGGTGAAGGTCTGGGGTCCATTCTTGAACGGTATTAATCTAATATTATTAGTGTGTTGCCATGGTAACCCATACGACTTGACAGTTCGTGGACTGATAATATTAGTCTAATAGCGTTCGAGAAATAGGCCCCTGGTTATAATCATACCCCGGGGGTTTTGGATGCGGGAATGTTTTACTAGATAAAAATAGGTAAAAACTGTAAACACAGAAAGTCTTACCATTTCTAAGCACATTTGGAGCTCACTATGAATTAAACATAGGTATGTTTAATTCATAGTCTAGTTTCTATTTTACAATAAACACAGTTATAAATACACGAAATGATTCCCGTACCCGAAACCTCGAAGTATAGTTAAAATTGAGGGTGTACAAGGAATTTGCAACATTGTCCTCTAACAAGCCTTCGATTGAAAATACAATCGTGCTCAATTAATTCTGAGCACGGCAATGCAAGAAACATCCATTCTTTGCGGCACGGTTGGCAGGAACCACGACCGGTTGACTATCGAATAATGAATTTGGCAATTTGTGCCCGCACTGTGGAACAACTGGGGCGAATGTAGCGGAATGCCTAAGGGCAGTATAATGGGGTCACCTTTACCTTTTATTGTTTTAGTCATATTCCTAGAAATGTCCCGGAATTTTTGGCATTAAGCCTCTAATCCCAAAATTGAACTTATAGCCCAGTCGTCTTAAGCCGACAAAGGGGTGAACCTCGGAATGAGATATAATAAGCTGGAAATTAGCGTACACCTTCTCGTTAACGTGTTTTCTCAATCCACAGAAAATCTCGTGTCCGGGTCAAGTTAATCAATATAGGCTGAATGATTATTTTTCCCTTTATTTCTTTTTATTTTCTTACTTTTGGTTTTTTAAAATATGTATATTAAAGTAAAATATAAAAACACTTACAAAACAATACAAAAGATATAAACACATTATGAAAAACCTAACCTAGGGTGGGTGCCGCCAGCAGCGGGGCAAGGCCGCAGAGAGAGGAACCGCCGGACTATCCGCGCCGTGTCCAAGATCACCGCCTTCTGCATCTGATATAGCGAGAGTCTCTCAAGGTGTTGGTCGAGACTCTTCACTATGAGACCGTTCCCTGAAACGACTATCGGGACAATGATCGTCGAATCAACATCCCACATTATTATTTTTCTCTTTATTTCTCTTTCTTCTTAGGTTATGTTTTTTACAATATGGATATAAAAGTAAAATATAAAAATACATCAAAAAATACTATACAAAACACATATAAACACATTGTAAAAAACTTAACCTAGTGTGCCGCCAGCAGCGGGGCAGGGCCCAAGCTGCCGGTGGTCAGGGCTGCAGAGAGAGGAACCGCCGCACTATCCGCGCCGTGTCCAAGATCACCGCCTTCTGCATCTGACCCTTGATCCAACCATCTAGCGAGAGTCTCTCAAGGTGTTGGTCGAGACTCTTCGCTATGAGACCGTTCGCTGAAACGACTATTGGGACAATGATCGTCGAATCAACATCCCACATGGCGGTTATCTCATGAGCCAAGTCTAGGTACTTGCTGGACTTGTCCTTCTCGGCTTTCACGAGATTCTCATCATGGGGGATGGTGATATCGACGAGCACGGCCCGGCGTTGCGATCGATCTATTATGACGATGTCTGGCTTATTGGCTACAATAGTCCTGTCAGTGATAATAGATCGATCCCAATAGAGCGTGGCACGACCATTTTCGAGAACTGGCGCAGGTGAGTACTTGTAGTACGGTACTTCGCGGTCCACAAGGCGGTATAGAAGAGCAAGTTGCTGGTGAATAATTCTGGCTACGAGATTATGTCTGTGTAAGTACTCGCCGTTAGCAAGATGAGAACAACCGGAAATGATATGCCTGAGTGACTCTCCGGGACGGCGGCATGCCCGACAAATGTCGACCGTACCGTCCCTCAGGATATATTTCCGATAGTTGTTCGTCATCATAACTTCGTCCGCAATTGCACAGGCAAAACCCTCGGTTTCTCCGAAGAGGTCCCCGAATCGTAACCAGTTCACCGACGCGAGCAGGTCCACGTCAGGTCCCGTGAGGGCCTTGTAGAACCGCCCGTGTAGCACCTTACTCTCCCATGCCGCCCTGCGATCCGCAGTACTTAGCACCACAGGTTTGCGCCAGTTCTCGTTTGCCAAGGAGAGCGGCGTGAGGTTCCTGTCTACTGCCACCACGTCACGATGCATCACACACTCGTTGTTAAGGAAATAATTCCTGAGATTGCACACCTCGCGGTTGTGGAGATCTTTGGCGTTTAGGAAGCCTCGACCTCCACACTTCCGTGGGATGTACAATCTCATAACAGACGAGCGTGGGTGTAGCATACGGTATGTGGTGAGCTGTAGTCGGACCCTCCGATCCAGGGCGTCCAGCTCGGTCTGAGTCCACCTTAGTATGCCAAAGGAGTATGTGAGTAGGGGCATTACCCAGGCGTTGAAGGCGCGCACTTTGTTGCCTCCTGACAAAAGACTGTTAAGGACTTTTGTGAGCCGACTGAAAAAGCGCTCCTTCACCGACTGTCTAATACCCTCGTCCTCAATACCCAACGACTGTGACATACCAAGGTATTTGTAGGTTTCTGATTCAGAGATAGATCTGAAAGACATTGTCTCAGAAAGTTGTAAATTTGTTGAATTTACAACCTTTCCCCGCTGTACATGCATAACCGCACATTTATCGACACCAAACTCCATGTTGATGGCACTACTGAAGACTTCGGTGGTTTTCAGTAGCTCCAACAAATCTTGGCTATTTGGTGCAAATAATTTGAGGTCATCCATGTAAAGAAGGTGAGAAATGACTTCACCCTCTCTCCGAAGCCGGCAACCTAGTCCCGAATCCTTCAGCAGGGTGCTGAGGGGATTCAGAGCTAGGCAGAACCACAGAGGACTCAGACTATCACCCTGGAATATTCCTCGCTCTATCCTTATAAAATCCTGCGGGCCAGGGCGGTCATCCTCGCCTCCTGGTTGACGAAGGAATGTGGTCCACTGCCTCATACACGCGCTTAGAAAGGCTCTTAAAGCTGTATTAACTTTATACAGCTCTAAGACCCTCCCCAGCCATGAGTGAGGCACCGAATCATAGGCCTTCTTATAGTCAATCCAAGCGGCGGAAAAGGCCCCCCTGTTCCGTCGGATTTGTTGGCAAATAGTCATGTCTATGAGGAGGAGCTCTTTAGTACCACGGGACCCAACCCTACATCCATTTTGACAGGGACCGGACCCGCTTACCCTAACCCGTTCAAAAACCCGGGTTATTGTAAAGCTGTGTTCCAAAAACCGCTTCATTTCGGTAAGCTTTTGATTGGCTTACCGGTTAAGAAACTAATCCTTTTATTTGAATTAATTCAGGTTAGCGCTTACCGATATTAAAAACCCGGGAAAGGGTTATCGCTTCAAGCGCTGATTAAATACGAACAAGCTGTTTTAGCTTTTACGTAAATTGCATATGGTCTATTAACGTAGCGCCCGACGCGAAACACGGCGGTTCCTTTCCCTACGTGCGCGTGCGAGTGCGCGGCGCGGCGCGGCGGCAGTCGGTATTTGTCAAAGGCTTTGTAATTTGCCGACCTAATATTGCTAATTCAAACAAAAGCTTACGTTAAGTCAAGTAGCGCACAACGTAGATTTCAAAACACATGATAAGGTTTAAGGCAAATTACCTAATATGGTAAGGCGTTGCATTGATTTTGGTATATTTTTGTTTAGTACCTATTACTCCTATTATTGTCACTTTCTTTATCGTTTGCTGTCTGTGCACATCTCCTTTGTCAGTGGAACTCATCAATGGCTTCTAATAATTTTATCGAGTTAGGGCTCATTTTAAAGGTCTTGACGAGTTCTTTACGATACACATGGTGGAGAGGGTCTGATGGTGGAATCGGAAGGTGTCGATGGAACTCATAGATAACTACTAGTAATGCTATCGAGCTTGGGCTCATTTTAAATGTCTTGACGAGTTCTTTATGATACACATAGTGGCGAGGGTCTGATGGTGGAATCGGAAGGTGTCGATGGAACTCATCGATAACTACTAGTAATGCTATCGAGTTTTGGCTCATTTTACATGTCTTGAAGAGTTCTTTACGATATACATGGTGGCGAGGGTCTGATGGTGGAATCGGAAGGTGTTGATGGAACTCATCGATAACTACTAGTAATGCTATCGAGTTTGGGCTCATTTTAAATGTCTTGAAGAGTTCTTTACGATACACATGGTGGCGAGGGTCTGATGGTGGTATCGGAAGGTGTCAGTGGAACTCATCGATTACTACTAGTAATGCTATCGAGTTTTGGCTCATTTTAAATGTCTTGAAGAGTTCTTTACGATATACATGGTGGCGAGGGTCTGATGGTGGAATCGGAAGGTGTTGATGGAACTCATAGATAATTACTAGTAATGCTATCGAGTTTGGGCTCATTTTAAATATCTTGACGAGTTCTTTACGATACACATGGTGGCGAGGGTCTGATGGTGGAATCGGAAGGTGTCAGTGGAACTCATCGATAACTACTAGTAATGCTATCGAGTTTTGGCTCATTTTAAATGTCTTGAAGAGTTCTTTACGATATACATGGTGGCGAGGGTCTGATGGTGGAATCGGAAGGTGTTGATGGAACTCATCGATAACTACTAGTAATGCTATCGAGTTTGGGCTCATTTTAAATGTCTTGAAGAGTTCTTTACGATACACATGGTGGCGAGGGTCTGATGGTGGAATCGGAAGGTGTCAGTGGAACTCATCGATAACTACTAGTAATGCTATCGAGTTTGGGCTCATTTTAAATGTCTTGAAGAGTTCTTTACGATATACATGGTGGCGAGGGTCTGATGGTGGAATCGGAAGGTGTTGATGGAACTCATCGATAACTACTAGTAATGCTATCGAGTTTGGGCTCATTTTAAATGTCTCGAAGAGTTCTTTACGATACATATGGTGACGAGGGTCTGATGGTGGAATCGGAACTATCGGAAGATGTCAGCGGAACTCATAGATGGCTCACAATAATGCTATCGAATTAGGGCTCATTTTAAATGGCTTGATGAGTTCTTTACGATAATCATGGTGGCGAGGGTCTGATGGTGAAATCGGAAGTTGTCAATGGAACTCATCGATGACTTCCCATAATGCTATCAAGTTTAGGCTTATTTTAAATGTCTTGACGAGTTCTTTACGATACACGTGGTTGAGGTTCATCATTTTTGAACACATTCCCTAAAACCTATAAAACGACATCCATGACGATTTTGTGACATAGTACATGGTCACCATCTTGGACTCCATCCATGACGACTTTTATGACAAATTACATGGCCGCCATCTTGGATTCCAAAACAGTCATGATTTTCGAAATCTACACTCCCTAAAACCTATATAACGACACCCATGACGATTTTTATGACATTGTACATGTTCACCATCTTGGACTCCAAAATGGTCATCTTTTTCGAAATCTGCACTCCCTAAAACATATAAAACGACATCCATGACGATTTTTATGACAAATTGCATGGCCGCCATCTTGGATTCCATAATAGCCATGATTTTCGAAATCCGCACTCCCTAAAACCTATAAAACGACATCCATGAAGACTTTTATGACAAATTGCATGGCCGCCATCTTGGACTCCAAAATGGTCATCATTTTCGAAATCCGCACTCCCTAAAACGTATAAAACGACATCCATGACGACTTTTATGACATAGTACATGGTCACCATCTTGGATTCCAAAACAGTCATGATTTTCGAAATCCGCACTACCTAAAACCTATAAAACGACATCCATGACGATTTTTATGACATAGTACATGATCACCATCTTGGACTCTAAAATGGTCATCTTTTTCGAAATCTGCACTCCCTAAAACGTATAAAACGACATCCATGACGACTTTTATGACAAATTGCATGGCCGCCATCTTGGATTCCAAAATAGCCATGATTTTCGAAATCCGCACTCCCTAAAACCTATAAAACGACATCCATGAACACTTTTATGACAAATTGCATGGCCGCCATCTTGGACTCCAAAATGGTCATCATTTTCGAAATCCGCACTCCCTAAAACGTATAAAACGACATCCATGACGACTTTTATGACAAATTGCATGGCCGCCATCTTGGATTCCAAAACAGTCATGATTTTCGAAATCCGCACTCCCTAAAACCTATAAAACGACATCCATGACGATTTTTATGACATAGTACATGATCACCATCTTGGACTCCAAAATGGTCATCTTTTTCGAAATCTGCACTCCCTAAAACGTATAAAACGACATCCATGACGACTTTTATGACAAATTGCATGGCCGCCATCTTGGACTCCAAAATGGTCATCATTTTCGAAATCCGCACTCCCTAAAACGTATAAAGCGACATCCATGACGACTTTTATGACAAATTGTATGGCTGCCATCTTGGATTCCAAAATAGTCATGATTTTCGAAATCCGCACTCCCTAAAACCTATAAAACGACATCCATGACGATTTTTATGACATAGTACATGGTCACCATCTTGGACTCCAAAATGGTTATCTTTTTCGAAATCTGCCCTCCCATTAACCTAAAAACCGATTTACATGACGACTTTTATGACTTACTGCATAGCCGCCATCTTGGATTCCAAAATCGTCATCATTTTCGAAATCGGAACTCCCTAAAACCTAAAATGATGATTTTTATGACAAAGTGTGTGGCCGCCATCTTACTAAAACCTGTTATAAACCGGATACAAATAAGCATCTATATAGTAAGTCAACATTAACGAAAAGTACTTTTACGTCGGTAGTTACAATATAGCTATCGAATCAATTACGTAATGCCCATCTCTGCCGCGGTGCCGCAGCGGTGGGGGAAAGGCGCGGGAGAGGGGTAAGACTTACCCTAAACCGAAAGGTTACCGGTTAGTACACGCAAAACACAAACCGAATCAGCTCCTGTAAGCGGTAACCACTTGTTACGATTAGGTTAATCTGAATAATACGGGTTATCATTATTGTTGGGTAACCGGTTGAACGGGTTACCCAAACGATTAGCTTATCATATGAAGGGGTTACCCATTTGAACGGGTAAGGCAAATGAACGGGTTTTCCGGTCCCTGCATTTTGAGCAGTGGCCAAAATGTTATTAGCGACAATATGCGCGTTGATTTTTGATCTCAAAATGGATGTAAGGAGCTTGTAAAGTGTTGGCAAGCACGTGATGGGTCTGTAGTTCTTCGCTTCCGTGGTACTACCGGACTTATAGAGCAGGAAGGTGACACCAGTTGTTATTATTAAGTGAATGATAAAAAAAATATATGATGGACATTACCATGCATACTTCCACCGAAAATTGGTTTGAACGACTTTTTGAGTTTTAATAACATTTTTTCCTTCTCTTAGCCTCCGAAATGCGTGGTTAAAATCTTTCGGGTTCCTAAGTTCCTAGTGATACACCGTGTATTTCAGTTATAAAATATAATAATTTTATACATATTTTTACCTAAACTGTACTCCATTACTTTCCCAAGTAATAATTACATACTCAATATGCTGGTATTGTTTTCGGCAGTGAAAAGATAATTGGATAAGTCAAAATGTAGTTACAATGGTGAATTTATCATCTTCATATTGTTGTGAGAAATTTCTTGATACCCATTGATAATGTGCCCTCGAGCGTACCAGCGATAATATTAAACATGTTGAGCGTGAGTGTACCTACTTAGAAGCGGCATTTCAAACTTAGAAATAGTAAATTAATTTGATATTTATCATAATAGTAAACACCCCTATAATTGAACAGGCACCAGTTATGGAATGGTATAGACAAATTCTGTAAAACAAGTATTTAATCGCTTTAAACCATCAGTTTTACCATAGCAACATTTTACCATAAACGAGCCAAAGAGCTGCTTAAGTTTAATTTTTCAAATGAATGAATGAATGGCGCCATACATCCCATGACTGGAGCAAAAAACCACAGTTTTAATTGGTTAATAATATTGAAACCAATTGCAGTAGCTTTCATTAAATACACAGAAAACATAAAGGACGAATTGGACATTCAACTTTTAAAGTCTGTTGCTGCGCCACAAATGGTTTTATCCACGTGGTAAAATACGTGTCACTTTTTAACATCACGCGATTGAAAGAGACGGATAATGTCATTATCGCGCTGTCACCATCATATCATAGTTGTGTTAAACACTGGCTCGACACGAAGCAAATACAAAAGAGTCAGGGCTATTACCGCAAAAATCAAAGTTCGTCAATTGCGGGTTGCGGGCATTTTCGTCTGTCACTCTATGTCTTAGGGAGAGTAAAAGAGAAAGATCCCCGCAATTTGCGAATTTCGGGTTTCGCGGTAGGCCCCCAGGACAGGACGCCGCCCGCCGCAGGTAGGTGTGACAGAGCGCACACTACGTATTCACGTGCAGGCAGTATTTATTAACTAACACAAACGGGACATAATCGCGTATTAAGTTTTAAATTTACCTCCGACGTTTCGAGGACGGCGTTGTCCCCGTGGTCTCGGAGAAGACTGGCTAAAGTTGACATCAACATCTTCTAGCCGCGCGAATTTTTCGAACTACCCGCACTTGATCTTGTTTATTGGCTTGAACATTCTGCGCACTAGGGATGTTACTTTGTCGACACACAACACTAACGATATTCGAAAAAACTTAATACGCGATTAAGTCCCGTTTGTGTTAGTTAATAATGTGTAAAAATCGTGAAAGTTTAAATCAGTGTCAGGCAGTATTTGAGTCAACTATAAGACATTTACGGTAAGTACTTACTTACTGCTGTGGCGCAGCGACCCGAAGTAGATCTTGGCCTTCGACACCAAAGACCGCCATGCTTCTCGAGCTTTCTGTCCAACCAGCGTCCAACATGCCAATCGTTAACGCTCATTTCTGTCCAGTGACTTACCAAACATTATGCCAGCTTATTACATCCTCCTCATTCCTCCTCATGAAATTTTGATTCAGTACTTACCTGAAACAAACACATACCTTCAGACATATTACATCAATTACATCATAAATAATAATAATAATAATAATTAATTCCTCTTTTGTCAGGAGGCAACAAAGTGCGCTCCTTCAACGCCTGGGTAATCCCCTTACTCACATACTCCTTTGGCATTCTAAGGTGGACTCAGACCGAACTGAACGCCCTGGACCGGAGGGTCCGACTACTGCTCACCACACACCGTATGCTGCACCCACGCTCGTCAGTTATGAGATTGTACATCCCACGGAAGTGTGGAGGTCGAGGCTTCCTAAACGCCAAAGATCTCCACAACCGCGAGGTGTGCAATCTCAGGAATTATTTCCTTAACAACGAGTGTGGGATGCATCGTGATGTGGTGGCAGTAGACAGGAACCTCACGCCGCTCTCCTTGGCAAACGAGAACTGGCGCAAACCTGTGGTACTAAGTACTGCGGATCGCAAGGCGGCATGGGAGAGTAAGGTGCTACACGGGCGGTTCTACAAGGCCCTCACGGGACCCGACGTGGACCTGCTCGCGTCGGTGAACTGGTTACGATTCGGGGACCTCTTCGGAGAAACCGAAGGTTTTGCCTGTGCAATTGCGGACGAAGTGATGATGACGAACAACTAGTTGTTCTCATCTTGCTAACGGCGAGTACTTGCACAGACATAATCTCGTAGCCAGGATTATTCACCAGCAACTTGCTCTTCTATACGGCCTTGTGGACCGCGAAGTACCGTACTACAAGTACTCACCTGCGCCAGTTCTCGAAAATGGTCGTGCCACGCTCTATTGGGATCGATCTATTATCACTGACAGGACTATTGTAGCCAATAAGCCTGACATCGTGATAATAGATCGATCGCAACGCCGGGCCGTGCTCGTCGACATCACCATCCCCCATGACGAGAATCTCGTGAAAGCCGAGAAGGACAAATCCAGTAAGTACCTAGACTTGGCTCACGAGATAACCGCCATGTGGGATGTTGATTCGACGATCATTGTCCCGATAGTCGTTTCAGCGAACGGTCTCATAGCGAAGAGTCTCGACCAACACCTTGAGAGACTCTCGCTAGGTGGTTGGATCAAGGGTCAGATGCAGAAGGCGGTGATCTTGGACACGGCGCGGATAGTCCGGCGGTTCCTCTCCCTGCGGCCCTGACCACCGGCAGCTTGGGCCCTGCCCCGCTGCTGGCGGCACCCTAGGTTAGGTTTTTTATAATGTGTTTATATCTTTTGTATTGTTTTGTAAGTGTTTTTATATTTTACTTTTATATACATATTGTAAAAAGCCTAATCTGAGAGAAAAAGATAAATAAAGGATAATAATAATAAAAAATAAAATAAAAAAAATAAAAAATAAAAATAAAAACCGCTGACACTGACGCACGCGTCAATGGAAAAAAATCACTATTTTATTTAACTTTTTAGTATTTTTATCGCCGTTTTTACTTTTGGAAACAGTTTTTGTGTATTTTTACCCTTTTGAAATTACATATACCTAACATCCAACATGTGTTCCCAAGATCATAGTGCTAAATACACGGATTACGTAAACTGTCAACGGCGATGTGAATATTCAAAATAGTGACAATGATAACAAGATCGCGTACGAAAGCGGCACAACAAAGCGCACGACCACTACCGCCGCCCGCGTCGTCCAGCTCCTCGCATTCGTCGTCAGGCGACGAATACGCTACTGCGCCTGACGCGAACAGCAGCGAGTCGAGCAGTGACGAGCGCGGGCCGTCGCCCTCGCCACCACCACCACCAGCGCGACGAGGAAAGCGACCGCTGCCGGCACGCTTGGGGCCTGCGGGACATCCTGCCCCGCCCAAGGCTCCCGCTGCCGGTGGTGCAGTGCGCCGCATGAAATGGACTCCATCTATAAACGAGAACGTCATGCGAGCGTACTATGGGGCTACAGAGGGGGGAACAAAACTATCCGCGTATCGTTCAAGAATACTGCCTCTGTTTCAGGCTCTTGAACCCACCATCATCGTGTCGGAGCAGCGATTATCGGATCAGGTGCGCGTCATTCAGCGGCTAAAGCGGTTGGATGACGCGACACTTGATCGGCTTCGCCAGGAGGCTCTCTCTGCTCGCACGGCCTCCACCTCGGTGCGGAATCTGCCTGCCACGTCGCCGGATCCGGTGCCCGCACCCGACCTGGCACCGGGGGCACCGCCGGCTGATTTCAGTACCGACGAGGGGGACGTTGCGAGTCAGAGCGTGAGTATACCTGTTAATGAGCAACTGAGGAGGACTTTGGAAGAGGCGATTACGCAGTATCGCGCCACAACCAATTCTAGGCCACGATTACCACGTTTGCCTATGAATAGACGCAATCTAGCGCTAGTGGGAGCCCTAAACGCTTTACTAGAACCATACATACGGACTATTAAAGATTTAGATGATACGCACTCGATCATGTACTGCGGAGCCACCGCGGCGTGCCGTGTTGCTCGAGACAAGTTTCCGGACGCTGAACGTGCACCTAGGACCGTCGGAGGTGTCCCTGCATGGCAAGCGCGGATCGAGCGTCGTATCAGCTCGTTTAGGACTCTCATTGCAAAGCTGATCTGCTTCAGGGAGGGCAACAATCGCCCTCGAGTAATGCGCTTTGTGAACCAGGCGTTCGCGGGGACGAATATCAGGCCCCGCGAATACATGGCCAATGTCACGGAGCGCATCGACTTTCTAAAGCAGAAAGTCTATGCATGGGCAAACCGTATTCGCCGCTACAGAGAGCGTGTGGATCGATTCCAGCAGAATCGTCTTTTTCAGAGTGACCAAAGGAAGGTGTACCGGAAGTGGGAGGAAACCAACCCTCGTGCGTCCGACACGCAGCCGCCGGATGCTACTGCCATGACTGACTTCTGGCGTAGCATCTGGTCGGTGCCTGTCGGACACACCGAGGGGAGTTGGATGAGTGTTGTCGAGCGTGAGTGCGAGTCCATCGAACCTATGGGGGCAGTCACCATCAGCCCCGATGACGTAAGTTGTGCCATCCGCACGGCCCAGAATTGGAAAAGCCCTGGGCCGGATGGATTGCACAACTTCTGGCTAAAATGGTTTCGATGCTCGCACTCGCGCTTGGCAGCACAATTTCAACAAGCCCTCGAGCTTGGTTCTCTCCCACCTTCCTTAACAACTGGTGTCACCTTCCTGCTCTATAAGTCCGGTAGTACCACGGAAGCGAAGAACTACAGACCCATCACGTGCTTGCCTACACTTTACAAGCTCCTTACATCCATTTTGAGATCAAAAATCAACGCGCATATTGTCGCTAATAACATTTTGGCCACTGCTCAAAATGGATGTAGGGTTGGGTCCCGTGGTACTAAAGAGCTCCTCCTCATAGACATGACTATTTGCCAACAAATCCGACGGAACAGGGGGGCCTTTTCCGCCGCTTGGATTGACTATAAGAAGGCCTATGATTCGGTGCCTCACTCATGGCTGGGGAGGGTCTTAGAGCTGTATAAAGTTAATACAGCTTTAAGAGCCTTTCTAAGTGCGTGTATGAGGCAGTGGACCACAGTCCTTCGTCAACCAGGAGGCGAGGATGACAGCCCTGGCCCGCAGGATTTTATAAGGATTGAGCGAGGAATATTCCAGGGTGATAGTCTGAGTCCTCTGTGGTTCTGCCTAGCTCTGAATCCCCTCAGCACCCTGCTGAAGGATTTGGGACTAGGTTGCCGGCTTCGGAGAGAGGGTGAAGTCATTTCTCACCTTCTTTACATGGATGACCTCAAATTATTTGCACCAAATAGCCAAGATTTGTTGGAGCTACTGAAAACCACCGAAGTCTTCAGTAGTGCCATCAACATGGAGTTTGGTGTCGATAAATGTGCGGTTATGCATGTACAGCGGGGGAAGGTTATAAATTCAACAAATTTACAACTTTCTGAGACAATGTCTTTCAGATCTATCTCTGAATCAGAAACCTACAAATACCTTGGTATGTCACAGTCGTTGGGTATTGAGGACGAGGGTATTAGACAGTCGGTGAAGGAGCGCTTTTTCAGTCGGCTCACAAAAGTCCTTAACAGTCTTTTGTCAGGAGGCAACAAAGTGCGCGCCTTCAACGCCTGGGTAATGCCCCTACTCACATACTCCTTTGGCATACTAAGGTGGACTCAGACCGAGCTGGACGCCCTGGATCGGAGGGTCCGACTACAGCTCACCACATACCGTATGCTACACCCACGCTCGTGTGTTATGAGATTGTACATCCCACGGAAGTGTGGAGGTCGAGGCTTCCTAAACGCCAAAGATCTCCACAACCGCGAGGTGTGCAATCTCAGGAATTATTTCCTTAACAACGAGTGTGGGATGCATCGTGACGTGGTGGCAGTAGACAGGAACCTCACGCCGCTCTCCTTGGCAAACGAGAACTGGCGCAAACCTGTGGTACTAAGTACTGCGGATCGCAAGGCGGCATGGGAGAGTAAGGTGCTACACGGGCGGTTCTACAAGGCCCTCACGGGACCTGACGTGGACCTGCTCGCGTCGGTGAACTGGTTACGATTCGGGGACCTCTTCGGAGAAACCGAGGGTTTTGCCTGTGCAATTGCGGACGAAGTTATGATGACGAATAACTATCGGAAATATATCCTGAAGGACGGTACGGTCGACATTTGTCGGGCATGCCGCCGTCCCGGAGAGTCACTCAGGCATATCATTTCCGGTTGTTCTCATCTTGCTAACGGCGAGTACTTACACAGACATAATCTCGTAGCCAGAATTATTCACCAGCAACTTGCTCTTCTATACCGCCTTGTGGACCGCGAAGTACCGTACTACAAGTACTCACCTGTGCCAGTTCTCGAAAATGGTCGTGCCACGCTCTATTGGGATCGATCTATTATCACTGACAGGACTATTGTAGCCAATAAGCCTGACATCGTGATAATAGATCGATCGCAACGCCGGGCCGTGCTCGTCGATATCACCATCCCCCATGATGAGAATCTCGTGAAAGCCGAGAAGGACAAGTCCAGCAAGTACCTAGACTTGGCTCATGAGATAACCGCCATGTGGGATGTTGATTCGACGATCATTGTCCCAATAGTCGTTTCAGCGAACGGTCTCATAGCGAAGAGTCTCGACCAACACCTTGAGAGACTCTCGCTAGGTGGTTGGATCAAGGGTCAGATGCAGAAGGCGGTGATCTTGGACACGGCGCGGATAGTGCGGCGGTTCCTCTCTCTGCAGCCCTGACCACCGGCAGCTTGGGCCCTGCCCCGCTGCTGGCGGCACACTAGGTTAAGTTTTTTACAATGTGTTTATATGTGTTTTGTATAGTATTTTTTGATGTATTTTTATATTTTACTTTTATATCCATATTGTAAAAAACATAACCTAAGAAGAAAGAGAAATAAAGAGAATAATAATAAATATTATAGGACATTATTACACAAATTGACTAAGTCCCACAGTAAGCTCAATAAGGCTTGTGTTGAGGGTACTTAGACAACGATATATATAATATATAAATATTTATAAATACTTAAATACATAGAAAACACCCATGACTCAGGAACAAATATCCATGCTCATCACACAAATACATGCCCTTACCAGGATTTGAACCCGGGACCATCAGCTTCGTAGGCAGGGTCACTACCCACTAGGCCAAACCGGTCGTCAAACATCATATTATTATAAAACATCAAAAATGTAGCATTTCGGGAGAAAAGTGAATTACTACTTCAAAAAAAATTCTAGCTTAGCAAAAATGGAATCTTTAACAAAACGGGGTGTAGTCGTTAAGTCAAAGTTTAATTCATTTTTAACCCCAATGACTCGAGTCTTCGTGGAAGTGCAACTAATGTCATGATTTTTTAGTAATTGCACCGAATAGTGTATGCAAATATGAATTTTACTTGGCAACATTCTCAAAATATCTAAGTTTAATATCAGGGTGATGGGTAATGTTTAATGACTTCCCTGGCAATACTTCAGTTAGCAAGTGGCAGGGGTAAGCGGAAGCTAAAGAGAGTGGAGTACAGACTCGCACACTTGGATTGGGGACGTCAAAGAGACGACATCTTGATGGTAACGGGTTGAGCAAAGTTAAAGAGACATCTCCATTTTATACTTACCTAGAGCAATTAGATATATTTATAATACTTCCTTCTAAATAATAAACCAAAATTTAATGACCGAGATTCACAGATAACAGTGTTGCCAGGAATTATCGTATTTAGGTGTCAAAATTATCGTACCAATGAAAAATTACGGAACCCTATTACCGTACGCCTATCAAAGAGGCACTCCTCCCAAAATTTCTTGAAAAATTAGCTTGTATGTCCAATGTATAAACAAAGAAAACTTAATTTTCGTCAAAATTACGCAATAATCAGTTTTGTGTATTTTGTGGTGTATTCAAACGGTTTACAGGAAATTTCGAACTTTTTGAACGTAAACCTAATTGCTAAAAGGTGCTAATTGTAGCGTATTTCTGAAGGACTGATTTATAATTTCGTTTAAAAACTAGACTTTTTATTAGGTGGCATCGTCCAAGGGCTGAAATTATTGTACTTTTGTATGCAAAAGGTCATATTGTCATTGTATGCAATGATGCTCTTTGGAACGTACATCGTACCGGAGCCAAAATTATCGTACGTGTACGATAATATGTAACAACATTGTTAGCTTTATTTTAGAGCGCACTATTCGCCAACAAACTGTCCTCAGTTTGGCGAAAAAATATGTATACCTACCAATAAGTTTTCTCTTGAAATAAAAAAAAAAAAAAAAAAAATCGTACGCCTGGCATCACTACCTGACAATTATATCAAAACAAATTAACATTTCAAAAGCCCGTATGCCGTTTCTGCGCTCCAGCCAATACCCGAAAAGAATGAAGTCAAGGTAAAAAATATACTTTAAACATTGCACCTTATCCCATTGTAATAAGACAATAAACGTATGCATATTTATGTTGGTACCTTTCAAACCATATAATCAATGAGTCTCGGTGCTAACTATACATTCTCGATTGCATTGTTGAGATTGGTCTCGGGTGTGAGAAACTCCGACATACGTTGATAATCAATGCATGGAAAAAGTCGCATATTTGAGTGGCAAATTGATGAAGTATAAGTAAAAAAAAATTACCACACTAACTGGTAATGGCCCCCTTTTCGATTGTTCAAAAATTATGAGGAAGTTGCATTTTATCAGTATCTAAGTAACGGAATTCGTAATTCGGGCTTCGTACGGGTAGAACCTTAACAGATTATACACTTAAACCTTCCTCAAGAGTCACTCTATTGAAAGGTGAAAACCGCATAAAAATCCGTTCAGTAGTTTTTGAGTTTATCGCGAACATACAAACATAAGAGCCAATTACATCCACACTCGCTATAGCTCAATGTCAGACCCGACGTCGGACCCGAGCAAGAGTATTTTTCCGTTTCACTAAATATCAGCACATCGGTAACAATATTTGACATGTAAAAAATACTTTGTCTATAATTGTCAAGAATTTTCAATGTTTGATAATTCTGCATATGAACCATTTTTTTGCATTTCAAATATTATTAACGCTGTGCTGATATTCCGTGAGGAAAACGATTATCGCGCCCGACATCGGGACTGTCTTCGGGTCCGATATCGGGAAATCAAGATGTAATTGGCCCAATACATCATCTGGGGTCGGCTCTCCTTGTCAGTTTTCTTTTGGGCGATTTTGGGCGATATCTGGCCCAATACATACCAACAGACAGATGCGGCGGGGAACTTTGTTGTATAAGTTGTGATATATGCTTGTAATAAATAAAAGATCAATAGATGGTACAATCTAACCTTGCAAAGCAATAGCTATTGGCTTTTGGTCAAACAATCACAGTAATGAGAGCACCAAATGTGCAGTTGATAATGGCCGCGAACCGGATGCGAATGCTATTGGTCGGTGAAAGTAGATCTCACAAAAAATGATCCCATTCCTGCGCCTGCGCCGCGACATTCACTGCACTGTAAAGCCGGGTCCAGACGGGTGTAATGTGTAATGTAATCCATCGTGTCATGTAACAGGAATTCTGCGTGTGGAAACTGGACAGCACTAGCAAGTATGGGGCATGAGTGGTGGGGGGAAGGGAACTGACAGAACGGGAGTGTTTATTGTGTTTGTCCTTGTCACAATCTCTCATTTTTTTCCCCACCGTAAGTTTAGTATGGTTTAAGGTGGGTAACAAATAACCCGACCAAATTACGTAGGTTGTTTTTTGATATTTTCTCAGGAATGTTAAAACGTGTTTTTAGTTTTGCCGCATTGCGTATGTTCTGTCCCTCACGGAAGCACGCGGTATGGCACATCTATACGATCTTATGACAACATTGTAACGCTCGTGCCTGATCCATCGGCTGTCGGTTTTTAGGCGCGAAAGGCGCTTGCAGTGCCGTCCACACGTTGACGCTATATTACACGTAATAATACATTACACGTTACACCCGTCTGGATCCGGCTTTATACTAGTACTTGTACCTGTTCCTTTTCGTTTATTTTATCTTGACACAAAATAGTTCAAAAAGCCGAACCATTTCTTCCAATTGATACTTTGACCCAAAAAAAGTTTGTTGGCCGAGTGCGGTGACGGACGGGTGGAGTGAAGTCGTTTAGAAACGCCAGGCTCTGATGATAGCTCTGTACGAGACAATGTATATTTTACAAAAAGCGTTCCCATTCCGTCAGCTAGCTGCTCCATACAACATTCACTAGCTAAATCGTGGCTCGTTTGGAAAAGATCGTGAGCGAACATCCCGCCAAGCTGACCCGCTCTGAACGGCCTTGTAGAAAGATGCAACTGTACAATTTCTAACGCGCTATTAATAACACATCAAATTATTGTACTTAGTGAATATTTTTGATTTGTGTTATTTAAAGTAAAGTAAAGAGTAGAATTTCTCCTATTCTTTAGTAACTAAACTTAAGTAAAACATGAGACATACAGAACTAACTTAATATTAAGCGACACTGAAAAAGTCTCTGTAAATGGCAAGTAGTCACTGATGTTAGTTATAAACTGAATTAAATCTCATAATTCCTTTTGTATCTGACGCCATTACCCCCCGTCCACCCGGATCACAGCAAATCCGTCGAAATTTAGATGAATTTATAGTACATTGTGCAATGAGGTGGGTAAGTGAAATGTTGGATACGAGGGTGGTAATTTCTAATTAAAAGTAATAAAGTAAAGTAGCTATAACTCCCTAAGGAGCTATAGCTTTTTTTCACATACCATAACTCCCGCGGGAACAAAATAGGCCTTGTCTAAATATTACCATAAAAATCTATTTCTTATGAAAATATGACTTTTATAGTGGCACTGCCACAATTCGTCACTTTGAAGTCGGTGCAAAGGTGGCTAAAACGTACAGTTCACCTACAAACATTTTAAGTGTTACGTATTCTATAAAACACAGGGAATGTTATACCGCTTATGCAATTAACAATATTAAACACTATTTATTAATTCCTCGATCTTCTTCATCTTCTTTAACGTGGGAGCGAATGTCTATAATTGATTTCCTTTTATCTTTAAAGCTATTTTTAAATTCTCAGTCTTTTCATACTTTTAAATGCACTTAAAAGGAGCTCTCGTTTTTCCGTTCCTAAATGGATTCTGCACGCTATCAGCCCACGAGTATAAATTAAATTGTCTTTAAAAGTAACACAAAGCCAGACCGCGCTCTCTCGTCCTATTATTTAATCACAATTGTTGATAAACTAAGGCACATTAGGAGACAATTTAAGGTGGAGTAGGTACAGTCAGCATCAAAAGTAGCGGATGAAACAACGCGCCAAAAGTATCTGACATCCCGGATAACTTTTCCAAATATAGATATATTTCTAAAACTCATGTTCAAAACTATATCTTTTACAGTCTTAGTTGTTGTATATTAAACACATCACTTTTTGTTTAGCTGTTACAGAATGGTAGATACTTATGAAGCGTTATTTGATCCGCTACTTTTGATGCTGACTGTACAACCAGGAGAGTTTTTGGAAAATTGTAGCGCTTGTTTAGATTACAATACGTTTGCAAAAAATGAATCGGCAATCTTGAGGCCTTTCCCTAGTAACTTCTTAAATTCGAAAACTGAGGGTCTACCGCGAACCACGTTCGACGTGTTGCCTCCCTGTCACACTTAATACGAATTTACAAGTGCGACAAAGAGGCAACACGTCGAACGTAATGCGGTAGGCCCTCTGAATGCTTGACTTTCGTTCGATACAACATAAGTCTAAAACGCACCTTTAACATGTAACAATGCTTACCCAAAAACTAAAAATTGATTGCTTCTAAAAGAGCGCTAAAAAAATCGCGATCCCGGGCACGCCACAACGAAGGTAAGTGCGAGCGAGACAGCCGTCTCGCTCACTTACGTTCAGTAAGAGACAGATAAATATCTGAACCCACGGCCTTTTAAAAGTACAACAAAGTGAGACCGCTGTCTCCCATCCTATTACCTATTTAAACACAACGGTGGCTAAAATAAGGCACAATTTAAGTATAATGAGAAATCGTGACATGCCGGTGTAGACGTGGAAAAGCCTTAGACGTGGAAAACCCGTTGTGACCTCTTCAGGCTCATCATAGAAAAAATACCAGTTGAATTTGAAATTAATAGTGAAGGTAATATGGTTGAATTTCTTTTGTTCAGAAATCGGACAAAACAAAGGAAAATGTTACAATTACATTGAAATAATTAGTGCTACTGGCAGGCCTGTGGGCCTTTCGAGGTTAAGGTGTTATTTGGATGGCGACTGCATCAGCTGAGGGAAACGTATTTTTTATAAATTATGTGACAGATTGAACTCTCTAAACGCGATACACACAACACAGTTTATCAAAGAAATTGACAGTGACACTGCCATTTAACCAATGAATATAATAAATTAATAATTAGGCGTAGGGATGTGACGACCACATCGCCCGCTGGTTTTACCAGTGCAATCATCACGCAGGGCAGCTTGTGGCAAGCTGTTGGGGAGGAGCGACCCCACGTACCAGAGTGCTCCTAGGGAGTTCTGTTCTGGAGGGTGGTAAAGGATTCTCCTCTGTCTTGCCTTAGCCGGCCGTCCAGAATGGAGTCGCAAGAGCTGCGTTCTCAACGATATATGTGGAAAGTCCAGTGACTCTCTACCCTTAGCCCTTGGTGTTACCCTTGAGCCATCCTAGATGTCGCTTTTTATGGGGCCCCATCTTGTGGGGGCGAGTCACCGTCTGCCGGAAATAAAATTACCTACCGTTTTATTAGGCATGCGTCCAGTTTTTTATCCCATAGTCCAGTACTTAGTCCAAAATAGCCTAGTAAATTTTAAATTCCATAAATTTTGGCCAACAATCTGTCCACAGTTTGGCGAAAAAAGATGTATACCTATTTAAGTTTACTCTTGAAAAAAAAAACTTCAATAGCCTTTGCACCCTGGCGGGCGATGTCTCTGCGTGCATCCCATGACACGGGCAAGAACAGCATCCGCTCGGTGTACCTCCGCTCCGCGCACGCCTCCCAACGGTCCGGAACACCATTTTTCCGTGATTGGAAAGAAATATAAATAATCTAACTAACTAACTAACTATTGTGGCGCAGTGATCCAAAGAGGCTCTTGGCCTCCAAAACGAGAGAACGCCACCTGTCCCGATCCTGTGCCACTTCCTGCCAGTTATCGGCTTTGAGTTGGCACAGATCCGCCTGTACACTGTCGGTCCAGCGGTATCTGGACCGACCCACTGGACGGCGACCAGTCGGTCGTCCCAAATAAGCTCTCTTAACACCTCGATCCTCACCCATCCTCAGTAAATGGCCGAACCAGCGAAGTCTGTGGCTTTTCGTTTCGCCGATGATATTGGGTTCGGCCACTAACTCCTCGATTTCGGCATTTTTACGGATCCTCCAGGTGCCGTCATCTCTCTTGATAGGTCCCAGGATCTTCCGTAACACTTTTCTTTCCGCTACCAGGAGCTGACTCTCTTCTTTCAGTGTTAGTGTCCAAGCTTCGCAGCCATACATAAGGATTGGTCTTATTATAGTTTTATATACCCGTAACTTAGTATTTCTGCTGCTGAGAAGCTTACCGCACACACAATCTAATGTTAGAGATTTTTATCAATGTAAATAATTATAATTAAGTACCCGTAATAACAACCAGGTTCAGTACTACAACTATATATGGTCCAGAAGTTAAAATCGTAATTATTTAATTAAGAATAAATAGCAACGTTTCTTTTTGGTTTAGTTTGAGTTTGTTTTTCATTGAAACAAATATTCTGCTTTTTTGATTTTTTTTTACATTCAAATTTCCTGAACAATATGAACACGAAGTGCAAATTTTAATTTTGCCTTAGTTGTATAAAATATTTTATTTTATTAATTTCCCAGACTTATAACTATTTATACACGTACTAAACCTAACACAATAGTGTAACTACTTACTTATGCATAAAATTACAATCTAAAGTACAGTCAACCAATTTGAATCCTAGGCCACTATAGAACCTTGTCGCTTTAACTACTAGATACTTGACACGCATCACTTAATAAGCACTGTCGTAGAAGTCATTATGGCATGGTTCTATAGTGGCCTAGGAATCAAATTGGTTGACTGTACATCTGTAAGGCTAACAAGTATATAAGCGCGAAAGTGACGGGCATAGTGACAAGTGATAAAAATGGAACCATTCTGCCACCCCAATACATCTATAAGATAATTTATTAAATTCTGCTCAATACAGCATCTTATAGAATCTATAATAGATGCTGTAAAATATAGCATCTCTATGGTAATATACACAATTCTAAAAATATAACAATGAATAGCATCTTTTGTAATCTTTTGTCAGATGATGAATTATTGATCTAAAATAAGAGAATGATAAACCTAAAAAAATATATATATGGTACATTACCATGCAAACTTCCACCGAAAATTGGTTTAAACATGATCTAGTAAGTAGTTTTTTTTTAAATACGTCATAAAATTAAAAAAAAAAAAACTTTTTTTCATCAAACCCATACGTGTGGGGTATCTATGTATAGGTCTTCAAAAATGATATTGAGGTTTCTAATACCATTTTTTCCTAAACTGAATAGTTTGCGCGAGAGACACAGACACAAGCGCTTACTGTGGGACTTAGTCAATTTGTGTAATCATCATTCGCTTGCCCTTATCCCAGTCATTTGGGGTCGGCGCAGCATGTCTTTTCCTTCCATATCTTTCTGTCACCCGTCATCTCATCGTTCACTCGCGTTCGTTTCATGTCATCTCTCACACAATCCATCCACCGTTTCCTAGGTTTTCCTCTGCCGTTCCATCCCTCCACATTCATTCGTAATACCTTTCTCGTCACATGACTTTATTTATTTATTTATTTTTTATTTCAAATGTCTCGAAGTATCATTCAAACTGCCCCGTACACCGTGCATAGACGTCGGAATTATTAATATTTTTTATAATTGCTGTCAGTTTTATTAATCCCCGACGCAAAAAGAGAGGTGTTATATATTTGATGCCAACGTCCGTCTACATCTGTCTGTCAATCTGTGGCATTGTAGCTCTCCAACAGATAGACCGATTTCGATGCGTTTTATTACGTTAAAGTGAATTTCCACGCGGTGGTTCTTAGGTAAGTTTCATAGAAATCGATCCAGCAGTTTCAAGAGTAACAGCTCTTTTCCAAAATTATGTAAGAAATGGATCTTATTGCGTAGGGTTTTTTAATTTTAAATTTAATAATTATCTAATTCTGAATTAAACAATTCTTCGTCAGTATACCTATATGAACTATGAAATTCTGTTATTACAGGTCTTAATAATATCATCCTCGGTGCTGGTGGCACTCTGCATGGGCGCTTTAGGCGTACAACTACGTTTGGGCACGCCACCATTGCTGGCAGCAGCCACCATCCTCATCTTCTGCTTTGTATTCACCTATGGCGCTGGTGGTGTGCTTTATGTGTTGATGGCGGAAGTCTTCAGTCCAGAGGTACATTAAACATTAAAAATAAGCAAGATAAATTAAAAATAAAACTGTATCTATTGAGGCATGTGGCAAGTTCATCGAATGGAAATGATCTGTGCCTATACTCTCTATCTTTAGGTATTTAAATGAAAGTAAACAAACAGTTTGTACTTTTTCGGGTATTTATAACATTTAATGGTTGACCCACCAAATACAAAACCGCCTGAATCTGTGACTACGACCCGACTTCAACCTACATTATTTGATCATGTAATGTTTTCATCACCCCTCAACTGGCTTAAGGAGCCATTTGAGGGTAGATTTTGTTTGCTTTTATTTAAATACCTAAAGATACAGAGTATAAGGAAAACTGGCCCTTCTCTGGCAAGGCTGGACCCATGACATATTGCCCGCCCGCGTTGCCAGCCTATAGGTAGATACGCCTGGACTTATGTTGTCCGAGTAAGATGCAATGCTTGTTTTAACGAATCAACACCGTTCGTCCACTGCTCGCCAAATGTTTCTCTAAACGAACTGCACAATTGAGAATGGGATTACTCCAAATAGTAAAGGAAATATGACTAATTGATAATTTGATTGATAAATTATCGATTTTTAATACGAAACAATTTTGGCCCTAAGCCAGCCTATGTTAAAGTTGCAAAGCATATTATGCAACCCATCGCATGTGGCGCCAAGCTTTGCGCATTTATACTCATTCCTGTGCCAAAGATCTGTACTTTAGATATATATTTCTTTCAGGTACAAAGCATCGCCTCAATGATCCTCATGGAATGCATGTGGTTCACCAATTTCCTGCTAATCGCCATATTCCCCACCGTTTTATCACTAGTGGGGATGCACGGAGCATGCTTCGGGTTCGCGTGCGTCGCGCTCGCAAACGCGTGCGTCGCGCTCGCAAACGCGTGCTTCTCGTACTTCCGTGTCCCGGAGACCAAGGGGCTCACCGGGAAGGATATACAGGCGTTATTTGCTAAATAAATTTTGTAGAATAGCTCTACTTATGACTGTTTTGCTGTCTGATGCTTCCTTAGTCCAAAATCATCGAAAAATCTAAAATCGTTTTCTGCCTCTCTATCATTCAAATGAGAGTGACAAAGAGACAGATAACGATTTTTGATGTTACGATGTTCGCGGTACCTTCCTCTACTTAGGCGCTGAAGCGACTCGATTGATTCAATTTGAGTCGGCTTCTGTAAAGCTGTTTATATCGTCAGTAGTTTCATCGATCGATGAAGCTACTAACCCGAATTTACCGGCTGAGGTGTTTCCTTTTTTATGTGATAGTCAGCTATCGAGCAGACGAGCCGCTTAATGGGAAGCGGTCGTTGTCACCCATGGACATAATAAATTGTCGACCTTCGAGAACCTTGAATACTCGCTTGTTGATGAACCCAAAGAAATATCTTAGTAGGCTTTTAGCTCAGGCGCGCCGCAACACTACCTTGCCCGCGTGATAGACTACCCATCTTTTACTAAACTGTATTAATTAGAGGGATGGGTAGTCTATTTCGCGGGCTGCCCCGGCGTTCCTGTGCTAAGCCTATAGGAAGTAGGTAACTTATTTCACATTCTGTATATTCTGAGAATTAACGAGTGAATGAGCGTGAGTGACGTGTTTATCTATTTGTTTTTCTCGGGTGAAATTAAGTTAAATTTTTGAGAAACTTTCAAAAAGGTGGATGCTTTCTACGTTTTTTCGATATTTTACTTTTTGCAATCAGTATGTTAGTTATGTGTACATATAAATATGTATCATTTAATTGGTTTGCAGGATTTTGAAACACATACATAGTACAATTAACCGTCACTATTTATTTCGTTCCGTGTTCCTCAGAACCAGGTCGTGAGTGTAACGAATATCGCAAACGCATTGCACACGCTCGAGATGCACTCGAGAATGTCACGACTGCATGTTGCAACAGTCACTAAAGTGTTTCAAACAGTATCTTAACTGTCGTTAACTCAATTCTGGCCAAGGCACCAAGATTTCTCGAGGGGATACAGTATGGGGTTCTTCAAAAAAGGAGTGCACAGGTTTTTAAAGGGTCGCATCCAGCATGTAACATCCCTGGAGTTGCAGGCGTACATAGGCGACGGTGACGGCTTACCATCAGGCGGGGCGGCGGATATCCGAGATTTTTGCCCTGTATTAGAGACACTACGCTGCATTCCAGCACGACATGAGAGTGCCTCCATACAACCTCGGCATAGGGGACTGTTAACTGGTTCATGACCTGTTATGACACTAATTACTATCCTCAATCGGACCTTTCCGAGTTGAAGCAGCGACTTTGTGAGCCTTCCTTTACATAGCACATATTTCAGGTTATAAGATGCACATGGAGACCCTAACATGATTGGGGAGATTAACAGACTCCGTTGGTTCGGCCATCTTGAGATAATGGAATGAAAAGAGCGTACCTGAGCCGCCTAGCAGGAGGACGTCCTGTCGGACGCCTCAGGTATCGCTAGAGCGACTAGACACGATGCAGGCGGATCTGCGCGAACTCCGAGTCGACAGTTGGAGTGAAGTAGTACAGGATCGAGAAAAGTGGCGCTGTCTTGTGTCGGAGGCTAAGTCTCATTTTGGGTCACTGAGCCAACGGAAGTTAAGATACTGTTCCAATATACTCATTGCTATAATGTTTGCGTGTAACGAGGCGAGAGTGATATCTATGTTGTTTGCACATAGCCGACAGGTACTCTTTGGTAACTATTGTCGGAGAATCCAGACCTCTAGCGCCAGTTCAAAGAGATTTTAAGGCCCTACTTAATCACGCTTGCAGAAGAGATACATTTATGGCTACCGTGCGAGAAAGAAACAGATTATTTTTGTGCATTCATCATTATCAACTGAACGTATATATATGTACAACCAGAGTTTAGAAAAAAATATTATATCTAGGACATTATTATCAACAGCGTTTTCATCCCATCGATACTTCCTGTAGAACTTCAATTCAAGTCACTTTGTTGTATTGTAGTGCTCCCTTTACGTGTACTCGTAGATTTGAGAGACTTGAATAAAAATTTGAACTGCACTTTTACTATGTTCATTTTTAATAAACTATAGCAGTATACAGTCATAATGTGTTACTATAACACTTAAATCTAAAATAGGCTCTTGAGGCATCGTACCTAGGATGCTGGCGGCATTTCCTCGTATCGCAATGCTGATACATTGTGCAAGTAAGCCGCCAGCTCTTCGGTCACCAGTTACGTCAACCAGACGCTTCGCGATTTCTGCAAAAAAAAACTTGTGCACGCTGGGACCCCATGGATCTAGAGTTCCAACGGCAAATTGTACATAATGATCTATCGAGGCTCTTATATTTATTAATTAAAACTAAAAATTCTTACATTTTGACCATGTTCAAGGTACGAGAGCAGAAAAAAAAGAGAACGATGAGTGTGGCCACACGCAGGAGACGTATATACCATAAAGGCGTTGTTACACTATCTGACATCGATTTATGTGTGTATCACTTACGGACCCGTAGTGTAAATTTATTCGATAGCGTGACGTGATAGATTTTACACTAGGGGTACTGGTCTAGACAAGTGTTATTTTTGAGATGTTAAAGGTTTCTCTCAAATGAAGTATTTAAAACGTACTAACACTTATGTATCGCTTTAGACTGGTTCATTGAGCGGTCAGCTTCTACGTACTTTAGAATGACAGGTCTAGCACGAAGGACGGTTTAGAAATCTAAATTTAAAATAGTGTTATATCCTATTTCAAAATTAAAAGTAATGGTGACCGAGTGCTGCAAGCGTGTATTTAAGTTCAAAACTTGGTGTCAAATACCCACCCGATTTACAAATGTATGCAAATTTTCAGTTCAATCGGAAATCAGGAAGTGGGTCAAATTTATCTTCCAAGATTTGTCCCACACATACATACAATACTAACAGGGCAAGTTACATAAAAGCTTGTAACATACTAACAAGGCAAGTTAAATAAAAGCTTGTAATAAACGGGCTACGATATTTCAAAAACTACTGACTGAACGTACTGCATCTTAATGCAATTATTAATCCGCAATACACATTACATCACTGTGCGGTTACCGGTAATGTCACTTGTAATATTACATAACTGTGACGTCATTAATAAGTTGTTTGTTGATCGAGTTGTCATGCCAATTATTGGTCTAGACGAAACCATAAAAAGATTAGCGACCGTTTTCATATATATTTGTATATGAGTAATACAAATACAAATATTTATTGATAATAGACAAATAAATTAATATTAAAGGTCATTATTACACAAATTGACTAAGCCCCACAGTAAGCTCAAAACGGCTTGTGTTATGGGTACTTAGACAACGATATACATAATATATAAATACATAGAAAAACCTAAGACTCAGGAACAAATATCCGTGATCATCACACAAATAAATGACCTTACCGGGATTCGAACCCGGGACCATTGGCTTCATAAACAGGGTCACTATCCACTAAGTCAGAAATCCACAGTGTGACCTGACGGCGAATCATGCTATTCCCTGAAAACCAACAAAATCCCATCGTCCCTCGACTGTCACACAACTCTGCCGCGTCCTGCATACACAAACTTGACCTTATCACCCTATTTCCACCCAGTCCCACGATTTTTCTCGGCTGTAACCAGATGGCGTAGGTGTAGCGTGGGCGGTGACGTCACTCAATAAACGTCTAGACGGGATTGTGAGTGACGTCATGTTGAGCGCCTGTTAAGGGTGTACTTGTATTCATACAATTTGAGTTGTCAATATTTCAGTTTGCCATGGAAGTGTTAGTTAGTGCTTCTGGGCATTTTCCGCAAATCGACAACCATTTTGCTTTGCGTGAAACGAGGTAGCGCTACTCTTACCACCCCAGCTCCTCCACGAACTCGTAGCAAAGTTCTCAGGTTGCTAACTGCCTCTCTCAGTGTGTACGGAGTCCCTAGGTATTTGTTCCTGTATACTTCAGCCTGCCATGGAAGTGTTATAATTGTTGCGAGTCCTTTCAATAGGAAGTATTACTGCAATGTTCTGCCGCCAGAGTGCAGCACTAGCACCTTTCGCAAGCCATAGAGTAACTTATACATACTGTGCATTTTAAATGTTTTTTGACAAGTTTTCACAGATAATGAAATATGACATTGATGCATCAAGGCGGTTTGTTTACAAACCTACCGGAAAACGCGAAAATCGAGGTTTAGTTATGTGCCTTTTTATCGCTCGAATATGCAAGAGTGATAGAGAGGTTAAATAACGAAATGTCGATTTTCTTGTTTCGCGGTAGACCCTCAGATTTTGATGAATTATGGTAGTGGCGCCCCCTACGCAGTGTTTCGCGTAATCCCTATTATGAAACATTCAAAACTATATCTTGAATCTCCAAGTAAATAGACCATTTAAATGTCGACAGAAATCCAAACTCCGAAAGCCCAATGAAAACGTAGAATCACTACGTATCAGTTTACACCTAAAATATCATAACGCCACAAGATTTACGAATTTCAACTTTATAACTTGGGATATACGGTTGTTTTTGCAATGGCGCGGTATGCGTGGGTGTTTATCATTATTTCGCAGCCGTAAGAGTTTCGGCAGACTTCGCCTGAACAACGTAAAGGCAAATTTTCACGGGTAGTCTATTTTTCTAGTAAATTAATTCAAATATACGAGAGGAGGAGGCTTTCAAGATGAGCCTTAAATGTGGATTGTTAGTTTTGTGTGTTGTTGGCGAAAGAGGTATGTCAGGTGTTTAAGAAAAGCAGATATAGAACAAAGAATATTAGAATAAGGAAATATGTACAACATTTTGTCAAAAATTATTATGGTAGAAGAACAGATAAATTTTTGGTCCCAAAAATATATAATGATATAGAATGGTTAAGAGAGGAAAAGAAACATAGCATAATGGAAGTAAAGAACAAATTTAAAAAAATACTTTTAGATAATTTACCTTGACCTCAGCTAACGTGTATGATTATTATTATTAGACTTGTTGTTTTTGCATAGTCTATCTTCTTGTTAAATTATGTACTTGTATAATTTAGGGCATGTAAGCATAGAATGATAGCAACTTAATCCCTTAACGTGTCATAAAAAAATATAGTTTTAAATTTGAACTTAAATAGCTGTCAATAGAGTAGAAGATTATATCAGCCGTATACGAGTATATAGGTTGCATATGCGGTAAGGGGTTAAGTACGGTACCTTTTTAGGTGCATAAAAATGTAAAAAATGAGCGCTGTCTCGCCAACAAACCGCATTAGCAGCTTGGCGAGTAACTTTAAAATTGATTATGTATATGTGCCTTTGAAAAATAAATGAAAAAAAAAAAGGATCATAGAAAGTGGAAATCCGTAGTCTCTGCCTACCCCTTCGGGAAATAGGCGTGATTATATGTATGTATGCATGTTAGTTTCTCCTTGCACCATCTTTTAGTGTTTCTGTTTGACCCTATGGTTGACTGGTAGAGAATGCCTTTTGGCATTAATTCCGCCATTTGTATATATTAATATTTGAACCCGCGATCTCCGGATTGTGAGTCTGACGTCAAGTCCACTACACCACAGCTTCAATAAATAAATGAAATTGGTGATAATGAAGTAGAGTCGGGCTAACTTACATCAATGTATGTCACATTTTATGTAAATATTTATAATGACACTCCCACACTTTTTCTGTCCAAATCGGTGGAAAGTTAACTGTTCAGGCTTCTGTTTGGTTCAAAACAAAAACAAAGTTGGAACCAGTATCAGTGCGGGAAAACCGAAGCGTTCGGGCGTTCTCCGCTACATTCGGCTAAATATTGCTACGAGCAATTATTATGGTTGGCAAAACTTGACGTCCCTTTGCATGCACAATATTCCACAACCACAGATAAGATAATGACTTGAGGTTTGACAACCTTAAATAGCCGAAAAGGATAGTACCATACATTAGGAAGGGACAACATGATTCGTCCCTGAATCGCTGTCAAACTTCGGTTTCCGTAGAAAGTTTTCTTCCTGTACGGTAAACTATTATTTGTATTTAATCTGTGGGTTTTCCCATTCCCTATTCGATTAGGTTATTTTTTTTAAATTTTGAAAATGGAATTCGTACTCAATTACAGCGCGTATCTGCGTATTTCCGCATTTTTCCTAACTACATACCTACGTAATATTTGAAAATCGAATGGCGCCGTTTTTGAAATATGGCCTCTCTTACACGACAGTAACGAGTTCGCAGCAAATTTACTTTTTAAATGTCACGTACAGTCGGGAGCAAAAGTTTTAGTTCGTCGTATATTTTGTCGAGGCGGATCTGCGCGAACTTCTAGTCAACAATTGGCGAGAAGCCGCACAGGACCGAGAAAAGTGGCGCTGTCTTGTGTCGGATGCCAAGTGTCATTTTGGGTCGCTGAGCCAACGGAGCAAGTAAGTAAGTAAGTATATTTTGTGCCCGCGTAAACCGTCTATTACTGGCCACCCTCCAATTACTGGCCACCTTATACTAAAATGTCTAAAATAAGAATTCTATTTATTTATTTACACAATTCAAGTAAACTAAATAACTTTCGTTCTGATGATTAACTTAGATTGTGTGATTATTAAACAGAATCCTTTTGAGTATAAGGTCAGTAATTGGAGGGTGGCCAGTAATAGACGGTTTACTCTATATGCATTTTCTGTAATGATTTTTACAGTACATATGGTGGCTACTTTACCGCACTAGTGCGCAAATTAGCATATTACGTTACTGTGTCAAACATTTAAAGGGCCATATGTACTGTAAAACGTCGTACGATACATGTGCGAATAGGTAATTCGCAACTCGTGTCGATTTAAAACACTCCCTTCGGTCGTGTTTTAATTTATCGCCACTCGTTTTGAATTTCCTATTTTTCGCACTTGTATCGTAATGTACTATTACGCCTCAGACCCTAATCTGTTAAATAATACCTAGTTACTTGTTTAAATATGGGGGCAACATTGATACCCGAGCAAGCGAAAGATTCCAAAATTGAACCACGAGCGCAGCAATAGATTCGAAAAATGGAATCTTGAGCATTGCGAGGGTTTCAAGGCACTAGGGTTACACAAATTTTGCCACCGAGTGAAACACAACACTAGACCCTGCTCATAGTGTTGTGTTCCTGCGGGGAGTAAGGTTGCCAGAACGCAAACAGGGTGCGGAGTGTTAGGGTCGGAAACGCGCATGTAACTCCTATGGAGCTGCAGGCGTACATAGGCTACGGAGACTGCTTACCATCAGGCGGGCTGTATGCTTATTCGAAAATTCAAAACAACTGATCTCTTACTGTTAACTGACCAACGAGAATTATGTCTTTGCAATGTTTATGATTTTTTATTTAAGAGGATAGCGGCCCCTTCTCCATACAACACGTAGTCCCCATTTTCCTCCCTGGATATTGACATTATGGAAAATATTTTTACACAATTTATTGGATAGTATTAGCCGCTTTGTTTCATTTTTTTTTATTATAAGAATTAGGAGCGAATAAGGGCATTTAAATTTGTATGTGATATGTGATATTTTTGTGTTTATAAGTATTTGTATATTAAATATATCGTTGTTTGAGTACCCACAACACAAGCCTTCTTAACTTACCGTGGCACTCAATTTGTGCAAGTGTCCTTAAAAAAAACCGGACAAGTGCGAGTCGGACTTACCCACCGAGGGTTCCGTACTTTTTAGTATTTGTGGTTATAGCGGCAACAGAAATACATCATCTGTGAAAATTTCAACTGTCTAGCTATCACGGTTCATGAGATGCAGCCTGGTGACAGACGGACGGACAGCGGAGTCTTAGTAATAGGGTCCCATTTTACCTTTTGGGTATGGAACCCTAAAAACAACGAACGGGCATAACAGTGGTTAAAGTAAGTACACCAATAATTGGTGCCGCCATATTGCTAAAGTGTGATTTTTCCTAAACTTAAATTATAAAATCCTTCCGCATCCGACGGTACCTTGTCGCTATCGCCGCCGGGGGCGTGTCAGTGACGTCACCCCCCCCCCCCCCCCCGCGCCGACCCTGTCACCCCCCGCCCACGCGTCGCGACAATTTTCTCAATTTTCCGCCACTCTGCCGGCGCCTGTGCTTAACAGATAACCGCTGAGAACCAGTTGAGACCGGTTCTGGTGTGATTGGTTATGCGAGCGTCGATGACGGAGTTAGGACCAGTGTGATTTGAAACACGAAATAGAATGGTCCAAAATTACATTGAGAATACAATAAGTTTTTGGAATAATTTAATTTTTGTTATAAGCTTTTATCGCTGACTGTACTCTTTTTACCACAGGCAACTAATTTGACGACCGGTCTGGCCTAGTGGGTAGTGACCCTGACTATGAAGCCGATGCTGCCGGGTTCGAATCCCGGTAAAGTATTTGTGTGATGAGCACAGATATTTGTTCCGGCGTCATGGACGTTTTCCATGTATCTAAGTATTTATATATTATATATAAAGTTGTCTGAGTACCCACAACACATTGTCGTCAAATTTCCGTGGGACTTAGTCAATCTGTGTAAGAATGTCTTATAATATTTATTTATTATTATTTATTTAACTAATACTCATCGAGATATTTCTATCAACCGCAAACACAATTAGTTCGCGTTGTTTTATCACAGAGATCCCATGGCCACCTCCTGTCTCCAGCATCAGATCGTCAGATCAGTGTCATCATAATATTGTATTGTCTATCTCACCAATCGACGTCGTCGAAAAGAAAAATGTAATGACAGTTGCTACGGAAAGTCAGCGAATTTATTTGTGTGATGAGCACAGATATTTTGTTCCTGAGTCATGGATGTTTTCTATGTTCTCGTCCTCTTTCTAGCTTTATCCTATTTACTTTTTTTTTTTATAAAAGAGTAGTTACATCGGCTATGATCACTTATCTGCCAAACTGCATAGCAGTTTGTTGGCAGAAAACTTATTCTACCCTCCAACATTGTTAAGTAAGTTATTGCTTACTTGATTTATAGCTTTATTTATAGTGCGAGTGCGATTTCTTACAAACAATTATAATAGCTTTAGATAGGCAGACTAGATAAACATTAAGCTAACATAAACATTAACATAAACATTAGTAGCAATAACAGACTAACTAACTAGGTTTGTTCACCTATTTAGTCAGTCTGTTACTGCATTGTCATGGGAACAGTAGGTATAGGTGCTCGATTTAATTTCAACCAGATACTGGGAAACAACAAACACACGGAGTGAAGCTAAACAAAGTGTGTGGGATAATGAAGCTATCAGGGTGCAGCATCCCACTGCCCTCGAGTGGATTAATATTAGCGCTATACTACCTATACATAATTATACATTTTACGGTAACACTTGGGGTCAGCTCTCCTTATATGGCGTCGCCAGGCGTATCTGTCCTGGGTCGTCTGGTGTGTTAGTTGCGCTTCTTTGAAGGTCTTTTGGACGTGCCCTATCCATGTTACCTTGGAAAAGCAGGCCGCCAACCGCCCTGGGTGGAGATCTTTGATTAGGAAACATTCGGATATTTTTGAATCCCGTCGACGAACAGAACTGAACGACAAGAGGGATGAGCTGAAAGCCTGACCACCAGCGGTGATCTGCTATAATTATATTGATGGTGTCCTCTCGTGTCCGTTGTGCGCACGGATCTTTTCCAACAAGATCGGCTACGTCAGCCACACGAGAGCACATGAACGCCAAAAAAGGAGTTGAAGGGGTCGCCGTGGCCGAAAACGGTCAGGAGCATATATATATGTTGCCTTGGGTCTGCCGCGTCCCTTAGGCTTTTCACTCGTCTCCATTTGATGTTTTATTCATTCATCATCTATGTATTTAACTTACTTACTCCGTTGGCTCAGCGACCCAAAATGAGACCCAAGACAGCGCTACTTTTCTCATGTGCGACATTTCGCCTTCTCGAGAATCGCGCAGATTTATTCTATTCATTTAAGTATTTGTATATATAATATCGTTGTCTGAGTATCCACAACACAAGCCTTCTTGCCTTACCGTGGGACTTAGTCAATTTGTGTAAGAATGTCCCTATAATATTTATTTATTTATTATTATTTATGGTAGTCGTGCTTGTCGCTAAAACGCCCGTGTTTGCTAACCGATTGAAATAGCTCCAGAGATTGAATTTGGTCGTGTTAAATCCATTGGGTGTTAAGGGCGTTGAAACATTGTGAAATAGACACTTGAGCGGTTTTCGGTTCTGTGATACAGCTGCTGTTGCTAAATTTAGGCTCAAAAATAAATTGCTCTTTTTAGCGTTTTGTACCAAAAAGGTACAGTCAACCAATTTGAATCCTAGGCCACTATAGAACCTTGTCGCTTTAACTACTCTATACATGACATGCATCACTCAATAAGCACTGTCGTAGAAGTCATTATGACATGGTTCTATAGTGGCCTAGGAATCAAATTGGTTGACCGTACAAAAGGAACCCTCACGGTGCGACTCTATCCGTCCGTCTGTCTTAAGCTATCGATTTGAAATTTGGAATAGTAATGAACATCGCTAACCCAGACATATTGGAAGGAATAATATAAACAAAGTAATTTTATTATTTTGTTTATATTATTTATGGAAAATGCGCAATATAAAGAGGGGGCAAAATTTCAAAGTCTAGTTACTAGGTCGAGTGGGGTATCATTTAACAGAGCTCAAATTGAACATTACATTTTTTATTTTATTTTTATAGTGGAAAGAAATTATTATGGAAAATGTCAACAAAAACCTTATCTCTTAAATTTAAAATAAAAATAAAAATCTCCATGGGCGACGGTAATAGCTTACCATCAGGCGATTCGTCTGCTCGTTTGTCTCCTGTCATAAAAATCGGTCAAGTGAGAGTTCGTTTACCTCGCGCACCGAGAGTTCCGTACAAACTTTAAATTGCCATGAAATCAGGAGTTGGTCATGGGAACTCTGTGATAAAACAACGCAAACTAGTTGTGTTTGGGGTTGTTCGAATTGTCTCAATGAGTATTAGTTGCCTGTGGAAAGAAAAGTACAATCGGCGATAAAAGTTTGTACCAATGAAATTTTTGCCAAAAACTTATTTTTAAATATATTTTGTATAATTGTGCTTACCAAATGGGTGTATTATCTCGATCCGTTCATGACCTTATGATCCAGCACTTACCTGAAATAAAACATACAGTTGTTATCACTCAAATATATTTGATCTTGATCACAATGTATAACCGAGATACAATCTATAGATCGTGTCATTCACGAAGACGCGAGCCTTGACTGATCGCAGATGACACGAAGTATAAGCAAGTGTTACTTAAAACATGGGTAATTTCCTGAAATGGAACAATAAGTTATTATTGGACTGGACCCGGGTAGGTTAAACTACGTCCAAAAGAGAGGTATGGGCACTTTGAATGTCATCTCGCTTTGTGTGGTAGGGCACAGCACAGCGGATGTCATTCCATATCTAGAGCAGAGCCCAACTGGGGAAGTACCTCCACCTTACAGAAAACACTAGACCCTACTCATAGTGTTGTGTTCCTGCCGGTGAGTAAGGTTGGTAGAGCTCAACGAGGGTGCGCAGTGTTAGGATCGGGCAACGCGCATGTAACTCAGGCGTATATAGGCTACGGAGATTGCTTATTGCTATTGCTTAGGCGGGCCGTATGCTTGTAGTATTAAACAAAAAACAAGACATAAACCCCACGCAGAATTGACGTTCGCGTTGTTCCAACTCACCTCGGTCTCCCCTATTAAAGCCTAATTATGACTGAACATAACCTAGTTATGTAACACAAGTGTCTGCGCAATTATTAGTATTATTACTCACCTAATCGGATCTATAGGTAATACCATTACTGTGTCCACCATTACCTGAACCACGGCTCTGTGTAAAATTCACCGGGCTAGAGGCCAAGCCTAGCTGGACATTGGCCATACGGAGATTGGAAGTAAAATAGATTAAAATGATCCTATTTCATTTGCGTTGAATGTCATGTAGAAAATTATGTCAATTTGTTTGATAACAATAAAATAGTTATTTACGATACAAGTGCGAAAAATAGGAAATTCGTAACGAGTGGCGATAAATTAAAACACGACAAGGGAGTATTTTAAATCGACACGAGTTGCGAATTACCTATTCGCACATGTATCGTACAACGTTTTACAGTACATATGGTCCTTTAAATTTTCGACATAGTTACATAATGTGCTAATTTACGCACTAGTGCGGAAAAGCAGCACCATATGTACTGCAAAAGGTTTTTTGTAAATGTTAAGAGTTACTATAATTTTATGCGGAATTGGAAAAAGCATCCTGATCAATCAAATGTTATATTTTATAGTAAATATAATTAAACCCTCTCATGCTCCCTTGAGGCCTCGTGGGTTCCAGTTCTTCTCTGAGTGTGTCCGATATCGCGGATAAGTTTCTGAATTTTAAACTTGAGTATTTGTAAGTTTTAATAATAAAAAAAGTAATCGAGTGCATTCATAAATAACATTGGCACATATTTAAAAGCAATTTTCATATTTTTAGCTTTTGTCCAAAAATTGCTACAACTTTTTTAGCGTGCATTTAGACATACCTACTCGTAACGTTTTCTATAGCAAAAATCAAGAAATCAGGGGGCCTACCGCGAAAACCGAAATTCGCAAATTGCGGGGATCTTTCTCTTTTACTCTTAGTAAGACGTAATCAGAGTGACAGAGAAAAATGCCCGCAACCGCAATTCACGAATTTCGATTTTCCCGGTAGCCGCCCAGGTTTCGAATAGATGAAGTTACTAGAGAAAGTACTCAAGATTGCTAATTAAATTTTTGGCAAGCGTATTATGAGTTCTAAAAAAAGCGTTACAATTTTTCAAAATCTCTGCTGAACTGCAATTTAAGGGTTGAATTTCAACAAAAACCACTCTTTTCTTAGTGAAACTTAGTGCTTCTACGGCGGTCGTATTCTACAGAAAACAGCTCTTTTCATGTGCTGCCGGCTCGAGTATTTAAATGACTTATATTTTTCTGACGAGACAGATAAAAAAAAAGATGAAAATTGGCATTTTCAAACCAAACAAAAATTTGTTTGGTTTGAAAACGCCATTACAAAATAATCCGCAAAATTAATTGTATGAAAAATCGAATTTCGTTAAAGTTCTCCATACAAAACGCCAATTTTATAGGTAATGACCTTATATTAAGTGCAAAATTTATTCAATATATTTTCATAAATATATTATTCAGGGTTGCCAATTGTATACGGAAGATAATTTCTGCCAAATGTCTACCTCTAGCAGCAAGCATTTTTTTTTCAAATGTTTGTGTTGTTTACAACACGTTTGCTCGATTAATTTCGAGAAACAGTGACAGAGATTGGCACCCAAATTGCCCATATTTTGCAGGTCCTGACTTATTTCTGTAGGGCTATCTAAAATGACGTGTCTATGCTAACAAGCTGTTGAAATTTAAACAGTTAAAACCGACCATCCGACATAAATTTACTAAGATAACGCCGAAAATATGCTGAAAATTTCCATGACAAGGGCTCACATTTGCCTGCTGTTAGAGGTGGAAATTTGTCCTACATTATATTCCGCATGTATTTTCCAACTCTGAATAATATATTTTTTTAAATAATACTTAATAATCTTTGAACTAAATTTAGTTAAAATTTAAAAATAAAATGTATACTTCTTGTCCATACTGTATTTATATAAGTGATATATGTAGATAGTCCTGTGATCTCGGCCCGTGAAATGAACGACTAGTAGCTGTCAAGGACTGCATCCGATCAAAAGGTCGAAACCGCTTAGGTTTCACTATAGATATATCATCTTTTGTTTACGCCTATATCACGCTTCGTCACGCATGTGCGTAGATAACATGACATTTTCACAAAATTGTTTCGCGGGACACGCGTGGGTTGTGTGACGTTGGTCAAAAGTGTTGAACGTCCCTTTTTCGTTTGTTTATATACACCGTGGGCTCGAGTAACCCGACAGATTTGAACCACGCATTCCTGAGGTGCAAAAAATGTTATATTACTTTTGGTCAAATTCGGCAAAAAAACGTATATATTGTATTTTTGTGTGTTTTCTACACATTTATTTTTACACTTTGGCCGAAAAAAAAACTACAAATAAGTAGTGTTTTATATTTCATTTACAGATAAATATTGCGAGTTTCATTTAAAAGTTTAATGTCTGTCAGTAGGTATGACTAAACCAAGTCACATAGTGGCAGGCGTCGCAGCCAAAAAGAGGCGTTTCTCACTGAGTTAATACAGAAACAAATTTTCACAAGAATTGTCATTATCTCTAAAACGAGATAAATTTCAAAAACCTCTGTATGACATTGCGGTCAAGAATATACTTTTAAAATTTGACCGGTTATTCCAGCCCACGGTTTATATTACTATATACGATATTATTTATTAATCTCACTATATATAATTTCACTTAAAATCACACAACGTAAATTCTTTTAGCCTTTATTATTCTTTTTTTTTATAGGACATTATTACACAAATTGACTAAGTCCCACAGTAAGCTCAATAAGGCTTGTGTTGTAGGTACTTACCTAGACAACGATATATATAATATATAATTATAAATACTTAAATACATAGAAAACACCCATGACTCAGAAACAAATATCCGTGTTCATCACACAAATATATGCTCTTACCAGGATTTGAACCCGGGACCATCAGCTTAATAGGCAGGGTCACTACCCACTAGGCCAGACCGGTCGGTCGAAAGTACTGAGTCTTATTACCTTTGAAATAATGTACCGAGCAGGAGAAATATTTGAATAGCAATAATAACTATATTCTAAAGCGGTTAAAATCTTTAATTAATACCAGAATTTATTTATTTATTGGGTTATTTATTATTTTTGTTACACCTTGTATAATTTACATTTTTTAACCTAATATTTAGTACGACCTGTTTAAATGGAAAACCTGGTAAATTGACACAAAATTATGAACCCGGGTATGTCCTTAAACTACGTCAAAAAAATAGGTATGGGCACTGTGAATGTCATCTCGCTTTGTGTGGTAGGGCACAGCACAGCGGATGTCATTCCAGATCTAGAGCAGAGCCCAACTGGGGAATTACCTCCACCTTACAGGAAACCGCAGCCAAATAACACTAGACCCTACTCATAGTGTTGTGTTCCTGCCGGTAAGGTTGCCAGAGCTCAACGAGGGTGTGGAGTGTTAGGGTCGCGCATGTAGCACTGGAGTTGCAGGCGTCCATAGGCTACGGAGACTGCTTACCATCAGGCGGGCCGTATGCTTGTTTGCCACCGACGTAGTATAAAAATTGCCCGTCCATTGACATTTTATTTATTTAATCTTTATTGCACATAAGAAAACACACTGCAAATAGGCGAATTTAATGCCGTAAGGCATTCTCTACCAGTCAACCTTTAGGCAAAGTAGATAAGTTGTAGGCGGTGCAAAAACATGAGGTATAGATGATACAATTAGGTACATGTACGAACACAATACAATCATAAGAAATACACAAACATATACATAAGTATTATTGATACATATACATACATATGAAATCAGATGAACTTACAAAGCAGAAACACTAAGATTTTCCAGTACTGCCAGCAAAGTGCTCACTTAAGGATTTTTTTAAAGCAAACATGTTCGGGACACTGCCTAATATTGACAGGGAGACTATTCCAAAGGCGAGCTGCCTGAATAGAGAAAGAATCGGACATGTAACCAGTTCGGTGAGATGGTATAGATAGAGATAGATTGCCAGAAGAGCGAAGCTGCCGGACACGAGAGACACCATAGTAGCGGAAGAAAGATTTTAGATATTCGGGGGACTGAGGGTCGATAAAAACAGAAAAGAGGATGCAGAGCATGCGAATGTTGCGCCGAATATGAATAGGAATTTATGCAGGTTCAACAGTACAAATACATATCCCTGTTTTCGTTTCAAACGCGTGGCGACAAGATTTGTCGCAGCGCGCGTTATCAGATAGGGACGTTAGATAAGGGAGGAAGGAAGAGCTTATCAACGGAAACTCACCGAAATGTTACTACATCAAGATTTGTTTTTTTTTTATACTACGTCGGTGGCAAACAAGCATACCGCCCGCCTGATGGTAAGCAGTCTCCGTAGCCTACGTACGCCTGCAACTTCAGAGGAGTTACATGCGCGTTGCCGACCCGAGCATCCCTCCCCTCGTTGAGCTCTGGCAACCCCACTCACCGACAGGAACACAACACTATGAGTAGGGTCTAGTGTTATTTGGCTGCGGTTTTCTGTAAGGTGGAGGTACTTCCCCAGTTGGGCTCTGCTCTAGATCTGAATTGAGATCAGCTGGCTGTGCCCTACCACACAAAGCGAGATGACATTCACAATGCCCATACCTGTCTTTTGGACGTAGTTTAAGGACGTACCCGAGTCCAAATTGGGTACTTGACACATGTTGAATATTATAACAAAATTTAGGTAAATAGATAGAAAATGAGCCATCCATTATAAAAAAGTTGAATTTAAAAAAATATATTTAGATTCTAAAAAAATACAAGGCTCCAAAGTCTCAAAAGAATTTTTTATTTGTCTTTCAAAAATAGGAAAGATAATGGTACTTCTCGATTCCTTACATTTTATTGAATAATAAATTGTATGACAACTATACACATAAACGCAATATTTCAGGGTCGAAATGGCAATTTCCTTCATCTTCCATACATTTAGGACAGACTTATATAATGTGACGTCACATCACCTTATCATTTTGTTAGAGGCGTTTCAATCGTCGAGTGCGAGCGTCAGACTTTAACTCTCATTTCTGACCTTTTAGTTGCTTAAATGCCATGAGTCCTATATAGACATTTAATCCACAGGAAACTCAAGATCGATTGACATTATTTATAAAAAAAACTGTCAAGTAGCCAATTGTTTTAAGTACTATAAAGATTAATTATTTAAAACAATAAGGGCCTGTTTCACAATGTCTAAGTGAAGTCCTGAATAAGCTACTTGCCACTTATCTGACGAATAAAGTCATCGTTGGCTTTTTATAATCTTCAAATAAGGCATACTGGTATATAAAGTGCCAAGTTTTGTAGTAAATTTTATCTGGCAGTTAATTTATTTGTCAATTAGTTATCCAATACCTTACTTGCACATTGTGAAACAGGCCCTTATAATAGAATATGGCTACCGCCTTGACAATAGAGGCGTGTTCAGATATATGTGAGCGCCTTGGCCGCTCCGATATATTCGATGGTGACTGTACTAAACAAACTTGTAAAATAACGTTTTATAGTTTCACAGTAATGAAGGTGTCATTCACGAAGACGCGCGCCTTGACTCATATTGTCATGTATTTATAGGTTAGATTTGATAAATCTGCGCGTCATCGTGGATGACACTAACTATAATATGGTTAAAGTTGAATATTAAATCACGAACACGACGGTTTCTAGTGATTATGAGATAACCGATTCTAATAATGAGAACCGGTACTAAAACTATACGTATAAATATTAAGTACTTATCGGAAAACCCGAGACAAAAGACAGACAGACAAGACAAAGACATACCTACATGCCAATTCGAACCTGCATCTGACTTCAAATCGATATCTGGCTCATATTGGAATCATATGAGTTAGCTGCTGGGGCCCATTTCTGAAACGGTATTAGTCTAATATTATTAGTGTGTTGCCATGGTAACCCGTACGACTTGACATTTCGTGGGCTAATAATATTAGTCTAATACTGGGCCCCATTTCACAAAAGGTATTAGTCTAATATTATCAGTGTGTTGCCATGGTAACCCATACAAGTTGACAGTTTGTAGACTAATAATATTAGTCTAATATCGTTCGAGAAATAGAACCCTGTTCGTGAATGGTCCTTTGCTGTCATTCGCGCGGGCGTCACATGAATTCGAGCCAATAGTGCAGTCTAACGCCACAACGTGAGTGGTTGATGAGTTCGCATAACGCGAGTGATTGATGAGTTCCCATAACGCGTGTTGTTGATGATGATGAGTTCGCATAACGCGCGCGATTGGTCCCAACTAGTTGCGTAAGACTGCACGATTGGCTCGAATTCGTGAGTGACACCGCTGAACTAGCACCATTGTAAGGGCAAAAAGGACTGTCCTTAGATAAATGTCAATCATAAACATCAGTAAATAAAAATAAAATAAATATTATAGGGACATTCTTACACAAATTGACTAAGTCCCATAGTAAGCTCAAGAAGGCTTGTGTTGTGGGTACTCAGACAACGATATATATAATATACAAATACTTAGATACATATAAAACCTTTATGACTCAGGAACAAATATATGCATGTGCTCATCACACAAATAAACGCCCTTACCGGGATTTGAACCCAGGACCATCGGCTTCATAAGAAAGGAAATGGATCGAATAACTAAAACTGGAAATGGCCTATTAGCCTGTATACAGCGTGTATAAATAAATATTAAGTACTTCTCGGAAAAACCAAGACAAACCCATTATCTTCTCATAATTTATATTACATTATCTGTATAAATTCAAGACATTCACCGGAAATTAGGTACCTACTGTTTGTAGATAAAACACTTAAATACATACTAAAAACAATGTGTAACATCCGGTGCTAAAATTAATTAAAACGATAACGTTTTGCTCCATGGATCGACTACTACTCACATAAATGAGGATGATATTTTTCTTCTTTTTTTTATTATAATATTAAAATACAATACAAATCCTCTTTATTGCACAACCTCAAAATAACATTTACAGAAAGACATACATTAATATATGACAACAGGCGGTCTTGTCGCTAAAGAGCGATCTCTACCAGACAACCTTTAGGTAGTGGACAAGTGATGATATTAATTTAACTATTTAGGAGGTGCAAAAAACTAGATTGGAAACTACGTAGCTCTAAAGAAAAATTATAAATACTAAATCTACAGCGAAATAACAATACCTACTAAAAATATAAGACTCAAAGATTCAAATAATTTATTTGCACAGAAAACACGTATATACATGCAGATCATATAAAAAAAAAAAGTTCAGTGCATTCAGTCTAAGTGCAGACATGCAAACATTACAGAGGAGCACATTCTAACATCTAATCATAAAGCAATAGAAACATGAATAAAGAATAATATAATTAGTAAAAAATATGAAAGTGTCAATGAAAAATAATTTGTATATAAAATAAAAAATTCTAATTACAAAGTAAGTTATTCAAATAAACTAGTCAATTTGCGCTTGAATATCTTGCCTCGGAGTATCTTTAACTATACTACTATATTTTTATACTTTTTTGTGTTATATAGTATCTTATATTTCATTGATTATTTATTTATTTTATTGATTATGTCATAATTTATTGTCACGCGTGCAATAGAGTATTTAAGAGCAAGTTCGGCCTGGCCAGCCACATTAGGGCTCATGCTAGACAACGTCCATAATGTGTTTATTTGGGGTCGCCGTCATCGAAAACGATGAGGAGGACTATATATATAATTGTAATTTGTAATTTTTGGTTATTTTTGTTGCTGTGGCGTATTTTTTTTTAATACTACGCCGGTGGCAAACAAGCATACGGCCCGCCTGATGGTAAGCAGTCTGCGGCATCCCCCCTCGTTGAGCTCTGGCAACCTTACTCACCGGCAGGAACACAACAAGGTTCCAAAGTCTGTTTTTTTTTTTAACTATCTTAATAATCTTGCGGTTATCTATGTACTTCTCTATAAGTTATTGACATAAATTTAATTGTTGGCACAAGCTTTTATCGCTGACTGTATTTTTCTTTCCATAGAAAACCATTCATCGACACAATTCTGACCACCCAAAATACAATTAGATTGCGTTGTTTTGTCACAGAATTCCCATGGTCACCATCATCAGATCAGCTCCATGTCACTCAAACGATAATCGGGAAGTGGGTCAAATTTAGCTTCCAAGATTAGACCCACATTAACTAACAGGGCAAGTTACTTAAATAAAAGCTTATAAAAATACATTACATACTGTGTTATAAATTTATATAAGTAAGAAAAATATTCCTAAAAATTATTTGTCAGCTAATTTTTGGACCAACTTGTATTTTTAAATAATAAATAAATATATATAGTTCAGGATGTAATAATAACAGTAATTAATAGGAAGTATTATGTATAAATTATTTATTCTGTGTTAATAAAGGTGATAATTATTAGTCGGCAATTCTCTATTTAATTACAAATATGAATAATAATGTATAAGGAAACATATTGCAACTAAAATGATATCAACAATTACAATACATACCTATAAGTCTCGAATGCTAATTGTATAGTTTAATTAATCGATGAACAATTTACCGATAAGATTGGCACAGAACATAGATTTAAATAGATGTCGCAAGTACAATCAATTTGCTAGTTTATGAACCAGTCAAATGACTAAAGATACCAGTGACGGCGCGTCACAAATATTCGTAGGAAATCCAAAGCAAAAATTGCTTTCCTTTTCTCCATGAACCGATCGTGATAGTACTCAACGGGCTGAAATTAGACAAGCCGGTGGGAATCGAGTTATTTGAACCATCCGCCACTAAAAGATACTCTTTTTTACGACGTAGGTAGACTACCGCTTCCACTTCTTCAAAGTCAAACGAAAGAGGTCATTTTTTGAGATCTACCTACGTAATAACATACACAATATATGTACATTCGTATACACAGAGGTGTCGGGTACGGTAACGGTAACAGTGTCGCGAGTTCTATGGTTTATTCCCATCTCAAAATATGCCCAACGCGCCAAAAGAAGTATTCACTTCAATAAGCAGTTTAAGCAACTTCAAAGACAAAAATGTTGGTTCAATCGGTCTAAACTATATTTTTTAGCAGACTGAAACCTATGAAAGAGCCACATATGTACGCCCAAAGAGAACTATGCGGCTCACGTGACGCGCTTTGCTGAGCCGTGGCGGATTTGCAGTTTTGGCCACCTTAGACCCCACGCCCTGTAGTAAGTACTAACCGCCCTTTTCTCAGAACCGAACCGTATATAGACTGTTGCCCCTAATATCAGGTCGCCCTAGGCTCGGGCCTACTGGGCCTTAGGACAAATCCGCCACTGCGTGGTCCAGTTCAAGTTACGGTCTATGGTTTGCACATTATACAATGGCCGATTAGTATGCCGGTCGGTCCGGTAACTAGGCTCATTACTGAGCCAATAAGTAGGTAAAGTAGGCCGCAATGCGTCGGTAGTTTACTACAGTTATTGCTGCTGTCTTGCACTTTACTGTGCAGGTTTTTGTGTAGATCAAATTTAAGTACCGTCAACCGGGGTGAATAGGGACAAAACTTAAAATGTGATTTACCTGACAATTTCTTAGAAAATACACACACGAATTGTGTCATACAAAATCTATTATTTTCAATGGAATGATATAATATTTTCAAGCTCATCACATCAAGTTTATTAAAGCTCTCTATTATACCACAATTGTATAAAGTATTATTACGCAATCACATATTATTTCTGAATTAAATACTACCAACACTTAATATACTATGTTTTTTAACTTCATACACTTTTTTTTATACTACCTCGGTAGCAAACAAGCATACGACCCGCCTGATGGTAAGCAGTCTCCGTAGCCTATGTACACCTGCAACTCCAGAAGAGTTATATGCGCGTTGCCGACCCTAAACCGCCCCCCACTCGTTGAGCTCTGGCAACCTTACTCACCGGCAGGAACACAACACTAACACACTTTGCTTGTATAAGAAGTTATTTTGGAATATTTCGCTTGCTCGGGTATCAATACCTATATAGCACTAGCAGTTAAACAACAACTTTGGCTCCCTTCGAAAATGAATAACTGCTCTGATTAGGATAAACTAGAAAAAAAAAAAGGTTTTAATAAGTAGCATTTTGGACCCGGGTATGTCCTTAAACTACATCCAAAAGAGAGGTATGGGCACTGTAAATATCATCTCGCTTAGTGTGGTAGGGTACAGCACAGCGGATGTCATTCCAGATCTAGAGCAGAGCCCAACTGGGGAAGTACCTCCACCTTACAGAAAACCGCAGCTAAATAACACTAGGCCCTACTCATAGTGTTGTGTTCCTGCCGGTGAGTAAGGCTGTAAGGTTGCCAGAGCTCAACGAGCCTGCGGGGTTTTAGAGTCGGCAATTCGCATGTAACACCTCTGGAGTTGCAGGCGTCTATAGGCTACGGTGACTGCTTACCACCAGGCGGCCCGTATGCTTCTTCGCTCGGACGTAGTATAAAAAAAAAAAATCACAACGGCTTCCAGGCCAAGGTCGCGCGCTTCATTTGTTTTGTTTTATTCAAGGCCGTCCTTCGGCGGAGGCTGCGTCGCCTGCAGGTATTTGAAAATAGAACTCTTTACAAAAGTTTTATTGGAAAAAAGAAGCACCTTGGGTAGGACCGAGGTGAATTGCAACAGTAAGTTTATACAACGTCAATTTCGCGGTATCTATATGTCTTTTTTATAAGAAAGTACCTATTCTATCTATCTAATAATATTCCAAGATCTTGAAATACCGAGATCTCGCACCTTTTGTGCAAGATTAATCTTGCATGTTAAATCGTGCGCGATCCCGCAAGATTTGCAACATTGTGCAGCTATACATTTCATGATTTCCATGCCCTATTTTTTCTTAAACAAAACCTGAATCTCTACGGTACTTCGAGGGTAAGAATTGAAGACACCGAATCATGGCCATTTTCAGTCCAATCGTGGAGTCAGACAGGTGTGTATTCTCTCGCTACAGCTGTTCAATCTCGTAAGCGGACACATCATGAGAAGGGTCTTGGGGGATTGGAATGGAGGCATACCATACGGATAGGCGGGCTCCTCATCAATAATCTACGCTTTGCAGATGAAGCTACCATTATAGACACAAACTAATTTTAACTTTATTAAATTATAGAACGGGACTTAATCGCGTATTAGTCTTATCCGAGACCACGGGGACGACGCTGTCTTCGAAACGTCGGAGGTAAATTTAAAACTTAATCTTAACGTTTCGTGCTTCTGTACAGGGTTCAAAAAAGAGCGCGTAATAAGGTCTCCTTATTAATAAAGACCAAGCTGATGTTTGTGCAAAGGACAGGCCCGTTAAACTGATCTGGGAAACTATCAGATCTGGATACCGTACATGACTTTATTTACCTCGGATCGCTGATTACCGCGGATGACGACTGTGACCGGGAGGTGATCAGAAAAGCTCAGCTCGCAAAAACCGCGTTAAGTCGGCCGCGTTCGGTGTCTTTAACTGTAAAGATATGGCGAAACAGAGGAAATAACCAAAGCATATTATATTTCTGAAAGCGATTACTCGGAGTAGAATTGACGCATTTGAGATGTGGTGTTGGCGCATGATGTTAGGGATAATAGGGATTCCATGGACGGCGCGGAGCACTAATGCGTCGATCCTGATATGACGGAATTAAAAGTCTAGTGCCACTTATCAAATATGTTATATGCATTATTTTGTCCCTGGAACAATACTTAACTCGGTTTCAATAGAATATTAAAAATAAATTTAGTAGGCATATGTAGATTTGCGAGATCTCGCAAAATACCGATCTTGCAAGATTGGATCTTTTGAATCTTGCAAATGCCGAGATCAATTATTATGCTGCAAGATTGCATTCCCTAGTACCTACTGTATGTTATCTTAAGATTATTTTTAAATTCCATTTTATTTTAAATTGTATTTATTTATTTAAGTAATACAATACATATTAGTTATATACAAACACCGGATTGGCGGGGACAAAAGTGCACCAGTGCTAGTGATTAATTAAAAATCGACTAAATTTATCGACATCGTAAAAAACAATTTTATCCATCATTATCAAAATGACTAATGGCTAAGTTTGAATACATTTAATTGTGAGCAAACCTCTTTCATTTATACTTATCACTAGTATAAACAACCGATATCTGACATTGACGGTGTCGAGTCATTTGTGACAAGTATTGAAATTTCATTGAATAATTAATTCAGTACAACAATATTATTTAGCATTTCGATTAATTACGCCTAGCTGTTTGTTTTTTTTAAGTCGGTTAAAAATGCCTCACAAGAAAAAACGTCGTTCATTTTCATGGAAAACTGACCATTCAGATATCCATACGACTTACTTTTGCAAGAAATGTAAAATTCATATGTCACGAAAAAAGTTTTCCGCAAACCAAATCCTTTATAGTATTTTATGCAACGTTGTATAAGTGGTTCAAAAAAGGCGAGTGGCGTGAGTAAACGAATACGCCATGAGTACGCCGAATACTATGTATAAAGGATTTGGTATGCGGAAAAGAAATAGAACTGAGTTGTATAGAACAAATTTATCAAAACTATAAATTGTTTGAATTTGCACCAATTACCACAGTTGACCTAGAAAGGTCATTCAGTTGGGTAAAATGGATATTGTCACCCAGGCGACGAAGATTAAAGTCTGTAAATGTGGAAAAAATGTTGATAGTATATTATGACAATTATATAAAATATTAAAAAGGTTACTTGCTCATAAAGTTTATTTATGTGTATGACGTGTTCTTCTTTATTCACATTCTTAAAATTACACAACTGTTGTACGTCATTTTTATCGATATTAAGTAATAAAATTAATTTAATTTGTCCTCGCACTATTAAACGTCAGTTCAGATTTGCTCCCGTCAATCCGGTGTTTGGTTATATAGATGTAATGTTTTGAAAAGATGTGTCCTGTCGAGTTTCTTGCCGGTACCATATTGGGATACCCTCCTACAATTTAGGAGGGATTTAAATCTCGGGTCAGGAGTGTATAGGGTTAGAGCCGGTGTAGCTTTATTTGACATTCATAAGCGCATTGTAATATGCCTACTTGGAAATAAACTATCTTTATCTTGAGACAGGGATGCATATTGACGAAGCAGCGGACACACTTGCGAAGAAACAACTAAATTTTAAGCGGTGACATTTCAAACATTCGTCTGTCATATTGTCATTTATTCGCAGGTTAGGAATCGAAGGCACAGACCCATCCGGCATTCAGCACCGATTGAAAATTGTGTACAAATATTTTAAAGCGCTATTTGATTAATTAATCAAATTAAATATTTTGACGACCGGTCTGGCCTAGTGGGTAGTCACTCTGCCTATGAAGCCGATGGTCCTGGGTTGGAATCCCGGTAAGGGCATTTATTTTTGTGAACAGAATAGATAGTTGTTCCTGAGTCGTGGTTGTTTTCTATGTATTTAAGTATTTATATATTATATATATCGTTGTCTGAGTACCCATAACACTCAAAAACAAAACTCAAAAATGCACTTTTCCCATAGTTAAGACCTAGGTCGATTTTTCGCCCCCTAAAACCCCCACATAGCAAATATCATCGAAATCGGTAGATACGTTTCTGAGATCCCCGAAATATATATATGTTTAAATATTCAACATTTGCTCGTTTAAAGATATAAGATTGGTTTCCGATGCTCTTTTAACTAAGCAATTTTTGTTCATAAGTAGGTTTTGTTCAGCCGAATAGTAAAAAATATTCTTCCGAATACGGAATATTCAACATAGTGGCCATATACAGAATAGTTGCCGAAACTCGTGGCATCTCTACTGTAAACCCCCATCTATACCGATTTCACGGGCGTCCAAAAGGCCCAAAAGCAAAACTAACTGGGGCACCGAATAAGTAACATCGTGATAACGATTAACCGTTAACTATTGATTGCAATAACGGTTCTTTGAATACGATTTAACGTTACTTTTTACGCAATGTTTTTCATACTAAAGATATTTCTTCGTAAGTAGCGTACACGACTCGGGAGTTACAGGCCAATTCGAACGTACATCTAACATCAAAATGATATTTAATGAAAAAACTAGTAACTCTGTGCGCTGTAGTAGACTTGATTGCCACCGACGTGATATAGAAAAAATCCTTCATGCTAAATGAGGGGGGGGGGGGGCTTGTCCGGGGGAGGGTATAGGGCCCCAATGCCCCAAAATTACATACAAAACTTTAGGTACTTGCTGTATTTTCTTCCACCACCTGGTACCTAATTATAATCAAAATGGAATTCAGTTAAGGAATTTCCTCATCTTTGATATTGGCCTTTTACTTAATTAATATTGCGAAAGCAATCAAATTAATGACAAGTTAATTATCATTGTTTCGTAAAACGTTCACAAACAAAGACAAGCTTTTCTATTTTAGCTTCTTTAACATAGATGGCCTAGATATATATACGCTTGCGCCCGTGAGGGACAGAAAATATGCAACGCGACAAAATTAAAAACACGTTTTAACATTCCTGACAACATACTAAAAACAACGTACATAATTTGGTCGGGTTATTTGTTGCCCATCATAAACCATAGTACTAAATCCACGGTGGGGAATAAAACAAATGTGAAACTGTGACAAGGACAAACAACAATAGCGCTTTCTCTGCTACTCCTACTGAAGATACATTAGACTATCCTGTTCGGTCATTTTCCACCACCGCTCATAGGCATGAGATCCAGTTATACTAGATTCATGTTCTTTTTCTTTAAGTATTTTTCGTTTAACAAGTATTTGACAGAGTTATTTTCGTTCAAATTGTAATTAAGATAATGGCGATTCACTTTAATCTTAAATTGATAATTAGAATTTATTAAAATAATCTTAACTCTTAACGGAAATACTTTTTTTATAGCAGAGCTAGGACAGTATGTATGCAATTTAGAATATACATAATTGAAAAATAACGTACATACATAATACGTCTTTAATATATCTTGTTTTAATTCCGAGTTTATAAATATTTTGCGATACAGTCCACCAAAGACATCTGTTGTGGGCACATGAATTGGACCAAATCTAACCCCCTTATAGAGTTCTACCAGTCTCGAGAACGTTCTCCGTTTACTAAGAGGAATATTCTCGAGCGAAAATGTTCACCACACACAACAGAGAACGTTCTCGAGAACGGCACAACTATAGGTAAGGGTTCAATATTGGTTTACTCCATGGTTTATAGACTTCAACTCTTGTGGTGCGTGTGCCGCGACCGCTGCAGGGGACCATTGAGTGCGCCGACTTCTAGTCGAAGGCAGGGGGAGGAAATTTGAGCGTTCGGGCTTTCTCGGCTCTGTTCGGCTCGGCATTGCTCCGAGCAATTATTAGGGTTGGCAGTTAACGTTCTTTTACGTGCACAGATAATTACATGAATTTTAACAACCCTAAATAGCCCAAAGGGATAGTTCCATAAATTAGATAGGGACAACATGATTCGGCCCTGAATCGCTATCAAACTTCGGCTTTGTAGGAAGTTTCCTTTCTGTATGGTAGTGATATCATTTATTCTGTGTCGAAGGGTGTCGTGTTTCGGAGGTTCCGGGGCAATCTGCCGACACAAGACCAGACGTTTCAACGAAGCCACACTATTCTGTCACCAAAATTGTGTTTAATTTTTAAGTTTATGAAATTGATATGTATGTTAGTCTATAAGGTATATGTTATATGGGCCTTGTTGCCTGACACAAATTTTATGGAGGATATAATAAATATGGAGATAAATAAATAAAAATATACCCTTACCTTACTTACTACCTTACCTCTATTACATAGGTCAAAATTATTTACGTTGTATTCTTTTTTGTCCCAAAAAAGTAACGAAGTGGAGATTTTTGTATGTGGTGAAATTTAGTATACAATTTTTCTCAAGAGAATTATAATCTACAGCTAGAAAGACATGCAATAGCACTACAGTTTTATTTATTTATTTGATAAAAGACAAAAATATAAGCGTGACTATAGTTGTGCCGTTCTTGAGAACGTTCTCAGTTTTGTATAGAGAATGTTCTCGTGCGAGAACATTCCCCATAGTAAACGTAGAACTTTCTCGAGAACGTTACAACTATAAGCGTGACAGAGTGGTCAGAAACAACACAAAGAAAATAATTTTGACCCAAATATTGCATCTTTTAACAAACACAAATGTCAAAATGACAGACGTCATGTTAGATTGTACAGTCAGCATCAATAGTAGGGATGAAACAACGCGCCAAAAGTATCTGACATCACAGATAACTTAAAACATAGATAAATTTCTAAAATTCACATTCCAAAGTATATCTTTTACAGTCTGAGTTGTTCTATATTAAAGACATCACTTTTTGTTAAGCCGTTACAGAATGGTAGATACTTATGAAGCGTTATTTGATCCTCTACTTTTGATGCTGACTGTACAAATGTTTATGATGATTGGTATGGTTTTTAACATTAATAATCACGGGTTTTATACACCGTGTGCCACGTGTACACCGTTTAATTTAACAAGAGCACTTTCACTCGATCCAGTTATCATTGTCAAAGGACAATGCAACTTTCGAGCGGCCTCATTCGGGGAATTCACGCTATCTATGAATTATTTTATAGTTTTTCTGATTGCACGATTGACAAGAAAAACGATAGAAATGTTTTAAATTGATTACTATTTTCCTGGTTTGATAAATTATGTCTGTCCAAAATAATAAAACGGCCTGATATAACAAATACAAGTGAATCCGTCCTTGAAACAATACCTTCCAATTACGAGTACAGACTAACCCCCTTATTCATAAACGTGTACTAAAGTTAACAAGCCGCTAATAATCGTCCCTTTCCGACGTATTGGTATGATGGAAAGGGACAAACGATTATTAGCGGCTTGGTAACTTTAGTAGACGTTTAGATCAAACTAAAAAGTAAATCCATGGTAAGAAACCCTCCATCTACAAAAGGTCCCAATTACCGTTGATAAAACCTTTATAGTTCGTGTCATCCGTGATGACGCGCAGATTTGTCAAATCTAACCTTTAATAACATGACAATAGGAGCTAAGGCGCGCGTCTTCGGGAATGATACGATTTATTGTTAGTACAATAACCGTGTTATGGAAAGCCTAACATGAAACCCGCAGGTGGTCGACCTTCGGAACCTATATAGCGCCAGAGTAGTTAAAGAAAGGGCTTGACTTATCTACCCAGTATAAATTTAACTCAGTAACAATTATGCTTTGGGGTTGGGTCGGATTAACTTCATAATGAAGAAATCGTCGAGAACTGGCATTATATCAAGAGTTCCGTTCATATTGGAGATGTAAAACGATGAGTTTTTGATCGTTTTTTTCTAATTTTTAATAGGTTTTCTTTATTAATAGATAGAATATAATACAAATACTCTTTATTACACACCTCAATACATAAACAATACAAATAATACAGCACATTAAGAAGAGGTAAACAACAGGTGGACAATAGATAATTTAATTAATCGAGACAATTAATTCGATGTTCTGAATGAATTGTTTTTTATTAACCAGGTACTGCATGCCATATAAAATTATATGTTTAGATTTGAACTTAAATATATAGCTTCGTAAAGGGCTAAGATAAAAAAAGAAGATAAAACCATTATTTGGATGCTGCATAAACATAGAACATATAATGAACAACATTCGACCTTCTTAAGAAATATCTAAGAGATATAATAGAGGTAATAGGGTAGACCCTATTACCTCCTCTTAATACCAAAATCACAAAATCTGTCAGATTTATCTGAGTTTGAAGTTAAGCGACTCCATTAATCAAACCGATATCGAACATCCCTAGTTCATCTTATACTGGTTAGGTCAGCCAGGAATAACAGCATTCCTGTCTACTGAATATTGTTTTATAGTTCTCCTTGAATTCTTATGGCTTTAACAAGTTCTGAGGCCGTACGCAAGAGCAACCAGTTTTTTCACCCTGTACAACTTTAAATAGAGATTAAAAAGTTAATATTAACTTTATGAATTTTTCGATGCAATAATATATTCATATAATTTATAGGTGATAACTAACAACTATATTTATGAAATCGTAAATCGACCCTCAAGTTAATAAAATAATCAATTTAATTCATTTTTTATTGTGTATCGATCAAATATCTTATGGCGAATCTGACGACCGGTCTGGCTTAGTGGGTAGTGAACCTGCTTCGAAAGCCGATGGTCCCGGGTTCGAATCCCGGTAAGGGCATTTATTTGTGTGATGAACACATATATTTGTTCCTGAGCCATGGATGTTTTCTATGTATATAAGTATGTATTGATCTATATACGTATGTATATCGTCGCTTAGTACCCATAGAACAAGCTTTGCTTAGTTTTGGGCTAGGTTGATCTGTGTAAGATTAAAGATGGCACCCAAATATTTATTTATATTTGAATGTTGAACAATATACACGCTGCATACTTTTATTAATTCACGCGGCTCAAAGTACAAGTCTAGGCACGGACTTTTTTTTGGGCAGGATTTTTTTTTCTAATTGCATTTATCTTAAAATTAAAAACAACATTAAAGTCCAATTATTAATGGCCTATTCATAGTCTAAAAACGTTAAATGAGCGGATTTTATAACGTTTTCTAACTGACCAAACATTTTCATTACAATTTATTCGTTGCCGAGTGATGACTGATGACACAACAACCAAATATCCTAATTCTGAAAAATGTCATGAGTTGCTTCAAATATGCCAACATTGCAAATCAGCATTCTTATTTTTTTAACCCAGATCTTTTGTAGCTCAAATGCTTCTGCTGTGTTGCAAATATGTTTAGAAATTGTAATAATTGAATTGGATTCAAAAGTATAAAATCGTACACTTGTGAAGTGCTCAAAAATCTGTACACGCGAGTCGTTTACACAAAAGTACAGTCGTCTGGCAATTAATAACCTAAATCCTACTAACTCTGCTGGCTTTGATGAAATTCAAACCAGGATAATTAAATCATGTAAAGGAGAAATTGCAGCTGTTCTAAGCTACTTAGTAAATTTATCGTTCACAAATGGTGTATTTCCAGAAGTCTTAAAAATAGCGTTAATAAAACCTCTGTACAAGAAAGGTAACAAAGAATGTGTCGAAAACTATAGGCCAATCTCACTTCTTCCTGTTATTTCAAAAGCATTCGAGAAGGCATTTCAACTACGCTTGATGTCATTTCTTAACAAGTTCAAAATCATAAAGAATGAACTGTTTGGATTTCAGAGAGGTAAATCTACAACGTTAGCAGCCTTTACCTTGACAAACAATATCCTTGGCTATATGAACTCGAGTATGCCAAGCAAGCTAACTTAGTCAGTTGAAAAACGCGCGAAATTCAAAAAATTGTATGGAAGATCGATCCTTCGCGCCTACACGGTGGTCACAGTACACGCTTTTCAAATTTCCCAGATTTGGCTGGCTTGCCAGAGTATCATATATATATCGGTATAGTACTGATTAAGAAAAAGTAGAATAAACAATTTATTTACGTGAAAAAATAACTATGGGGCGGGTCACTCAAATCCCTCTGGTGTTGCAGGTGTCCATGGGCGGTGGTAATCGCTTACCAGGTGATCCGTCTGCTCGTTTGCATCCTATCTCATAAAAAAAATCGGTCAACCCTCCATACAAATAGCAACATTTTTTTTTTCACGACAAAATAAAATTCTTCTTTTCCTAATCAGACCAGTACCCCTAGTGTAAATTTGATCGACATCATAACGTGACGAACGCGTTTGCGTTAAGTCTCATTTTGTATAGGATTTTGAGTTTCCAAAACGTCCCGCTTGACGCGCTCTTTCTAAATCCAATACAAAATGAGACTAAACGCAAACGCGTACGTCACGTTTCGAAATCGAATTTATTTACACTAGGGGTACAGAACACTATTTTTCTTACCAACCAACTTTGTCAAGAAACGGCCGAGTTGAAAAATGTGTAGGCGCAAAGCGTCGATCTTCCATACAATTTTGAATTTCACGCGTTTTTCTACAAACAAAGCCCACTTTGTATATAATATTTTGCAGCATTGGATAATCTGTCAAAATTTCCAAATATGATGATATATTTAAGTAGGCAATTAGGCATCTAGTCGGCACTAGACAAACAGATATCAGCAATCAACAGGCATCAGATTCGATCAGCAAATAAATCGATTTCACATGTCTATCGATTATCGATTTCAGCAATCGATACGCGATGGCAATAAATAAGTGGAGTGTCTTGTTCGCACTTGAAGATATTTATGATGCATTTATTATTTTAAACAAATAGTATTACCGTTTAATTAAAATGAAGAGCGTCCGTCAATATAATGTTTTAATTTTACTTGGCTTCACACTGTATATTTTTATGCTGTTCCTACATACATACATACATACATATAATCTCGCCTATTTCCGGGAGAGTCAGAGACCACGGATTTTCACTTGCTACGATCCTGACATACCTCTTTCGCTTCCTTCACTTTCATGACATTCCTCATACACGCTCCCCGGGTTTAGGGTGCTCTTGACCTGTACTTTCTTCAGGATTTCCCAGATTTGATCAGAGAAAGTCCGCCGAGGTCTACCCCTTCCAGCTCCGTCTTCTACTTCTCCCTTATACACTCTCTTTGTTAGCCTTCTTTCACTCATTCTTTCCACGTGTCCAAACCATCTCAACAATCCTTTCTTCATTCTTAATGTCACTACATAACATCTTCGTTCGGTGTGTAAATTCAATACGAGCAAATATTTAAACGGAGGTTAGTATAGGTCTTAATAATTATATATTGGGATAAATTTTGCTTAGAAATACAAATAAAATATTAACACAAAAAATCTTCATTTCTAACAATTCTCTATAAGAATACATTTTAAATAATAAATATAATTGTTTGCGATGCAATTTAACTAAGTATTTTTTTTTTTAATTTGTATTAGGTGTTACCGTAGGTGTTAGGCGAATACAGAATATTTCGCAAAATGGCCGAATAGGCCGAATACCGAATAGTTGCCGAATATTCCGGTCGTCTCTAATAATTATGTAATTTTATTTAAGCCAATTAAAGATTTGTCGGCGCGCCTAATAGAGGCCTCGGGCGACCAGAGGGCTGACCACTATTTCGCACAGCGTATAAGTATCGCCATACAACGGGGAAATACGGCCAGCCTTCTAGGCACCTTGCCCATTGACGGCGATTTGGGCCAAATTTTTTATCTTTAGTTTAAGTTGTTAGTAAGTTTTATTATGTATGTTTATTTCTTTGTTTTTGGATATTAAAACTCATCAAAACTTTTAGTGACCAATCACATTTTTTTTAAAGCGGAAAATTGTGTGTTGGAAAATACTCGAAACTACGAGCGCGGTATATTTATGGAGAAGGTATCACTGTCTGTAATTGTCAGAATAGTGTCAGTCACGTGGAATGCTTTTTTAAGTCAATAATGGACCCGGGTACGTCCTTAAACTACGTCCACAAGAGAGGTATGGGCATTGTGAATGACGTCTAGCTTAGCGTAGTACGCACAGCACAGCGGATGTCATTCCAGATCTAGAGCAGAGCCCAACTGGGGAAGTACCTCCACCTTACAGAAAACCGCAGCCAAATAACACTAGACCCTACTCATAGTGTTGTGTTTCTGCCGGTAAGTAAGGTTGCCAGAGCTCAACGAGGGGAGGGAGGGTTATTAGGGTCGGCAACGCGCATGTAACTCCTCTGGAATTCCAGGCGTACATAGGTTACGGAGACTGCTTAACATCAGGCGAGCCGTAAGCTTGTTTGCCACCGACATAGTATAAAAAAAAACTAAGAGCTACGTCTATATATAATCCGTCGATGGTCATTCGTTTTTGTCAGATATCTTGGTTACGAGTACACCTTCTAAATACTTTTTTTTTTCAATCATAGCTTTTTTTTTACATGTTCAACAATAAACGGTTGAATGACTTCAGAACCTGACTCAGACCAACTACAAACTACTACAAAAGATAAAGTGCGGGTCAATAGAAATGGAAAATAATGTAAACAAATATGAACTAGTGGCTCTATGAGCTGTTGACCTCGCGATAAGATTCATAAGCGTACAAACAAAAAATACTTCGTTGAGTCATATTCACAGCGTATACACAATAGCCATAAACTCTAATGGCACTTAATTATACCATTTTGAATATTTTCCAAAAAACGAAACGACAGAAAAATTATATCTAACTGTCAATAAATAAATATTGGACATTCTTACACATATTGAGTAAGCCCCACAGTAAGTTTATTTTATTTATTTATACTTATGTGTGGTGACCAGGGACCCGTCCACCCCTTCCCAGAAAAAAAGCCTTTAAATGGCTTAGCCGTTCATCGAATAGCCCTAACGATTGGCTTTCCCCTTGAATTGCTTACCCGTTCATTTGACTTAGTTCTAGGAAGGGGTTTCCCTTTAAGAGATAGCACTAAATTCAAAAAATTATGACGCCGCTGTTGTTAACGCGCTAGATACCCAATCCTTTTCTTTAAACATAAATAGGCAATATTTGATTCTATTTATACCAAGAGCAAGTTAAAAATGGCATAAGCGTTATAATTTATAATCGATACCCCTTCAAGGGATTAGCGCGTAGGAACAGGTATAAGCTTACCCGTATTATGAAGCGCTTAAAAAGCCAAACGAAAGGGTTTTAGTTAGCCACGGCTTTGGTAAGCAAAGCCTTACGAAATACCCCTTCAAAAACCTTCGAAGGGATACCGGACCGGTCCCTGGTGGCGGCCTCGTGCTCCTTGTAAACGCCTCATAGGTGTCTGTTGTAACAGACTGACATCTACATTTATTTATTTACTCTCTTAGAAATTATTGAATTTGTTTGGAGTGAATTTCGCGCATAATATTCGCACTTGTCACCTGACATCTGGCGGTGAATAACTGAACTAGTAGGTAGTTTACTCATGATAATATTGCATAGTACAATATTTGTTTATAATATATTTTTCAATATAAATTAAGTAATGTTTATTGAATAATCGATTAAACACAATAAACTACTTCGTAAGCTTTTAATTTATTTATGTTATCTTTAGAGATGCCATCTGTTGTAAGGCAGATCAATCTAAATACGCGGGAATAAAAGTGACCAATCATAGACGAGGATAGTAAATATTATCCAATCAAAACTCTGCATTCTGGTTGGGCTTAGGAGTAGGATTAACATGGCGGTTGAGGGGTTCTCATGGGGGAACGAGGTTATTTAAGGAACTGAAAAGTGGATTCGTGATCTTTTGCCTTCAGCAGAGCGTCGAGTCAAGAAGGAATCCTGTGAGTGTTAGGTTGTAAGAAAACCATGTGTCTAAGCTTGTTTGCAGATACGTCTATTAGCGGCCATCTTCAGGAGATATGAAAAAGAACAGCGACTGCAATGGACGACACGCGGGTCGTATTGACCTTAACCTCGGGTTTGAGGAACTGTGTGAGCCTACCACGGCAGCTGCCGAAAGGGCTACATTTCACGAGCATCGGGTCTTAAAGGTTCTTAAATTGTCACTGTGAGTGGCAAATCATAAGAAAACCGTGTATTAGAACTTGTTCGCAGATATGAGTATAAGCTGCCACCTTCGTTGGAAACTTAGCGTGTGGATACGGCCAACATGGGCGGGAAGCTGTAGGAGCTTCATCCGGACCATGGGCGTGTTGAAAAACACAAAACCATCATGGGTCAGCTGCCAAACAACTACGTGTTACGGTGCGGTAATTTCATATACCTACTTAATTATTTGCATATCATTTTATATCTTGAGGAAACCTAAAATACATATTTTGTTCATTCATAGGCTCCAATGTTTGCTTAATATCAGTAGGATTGTAGGTTTGGTTGACACCGATGAGTTGCCTATAAATAAAATCATTATTTCTATATATGAATAGCGGGTAGATTGAATAGATCGCGTTGGGTACACTTCATTGTGGAACGAGATGACAATTCTTGTGCTCTGTGAATGTAAGTCGGATTCTTGTACGAGAGTGTTATTTTAACTACGACGTCAAAATGGATTGAGATATTTAATTTCATTTGTTCAGTGAATTCCTAAATCGTGTATATGCTTATTAAATATAATCAATTTTGAGGATAGGTAAATCAGCGTTCGTGTGTGATATGATTATAGGGTAGGTAGATGCATTCAATTACGATAAGTACTTGATTTGAGTTGTGAAATCATTAGTTAATAATTGAATGTGTGTTTAGTAGTAAACGAGCGCGTTTATTATTGTGGATTAACCGTTTACGAAAAGAAGTGGAACGTATGTATTTTCCATGTTTTAATTCAATGGCAAGGGTGGAATGTGTCTCGATATAGATGGCATAAGTAGATGTGTTCAATTAGGTTGATAAATAACTTTAGTTGTGTTACACTCGGCGGTCATTTCTTTATCGTTTTATGTAGGTTTAGCCGTCAATATCAGTCAATATTACCATATATAGTATAACACGTAAAGTCAACGAACGGTGTAGGTAATTTAATTCATGTAATGTTTTAACATATATTTAAAATTATTTATTTCTGAATTCTCGGTTCATGTACGAGGAATATCGAGTCCTGTCAGCGGATCCTAAGGGCGCCTGCTTCGTGTCTCGCCATCAATTCCTGGGGTGTTCTGCCTTCGAGAGCTTCAACGCTTCAAATCAAGATGCGGACCTCGCAGATGTGGGCGAAGGCGAAGATTCACTCCGGTGCAAGCTAGTAGACACGGTGCGTTGGTTCTGAGTTATATGTTATCTCAATCTTGACCTGACATATCTATATATCGCATACTTTCATGTTTCAGTGTTAGTGAATTACAGCACTTTGAAAATGTAGGTTGATAGGTTGAGTGAATTAATTATGATGTAATACGAAGTTACATAATTCACCTTTTACAATACTACAAAAATAATTGGTTGTGTAATTATTTGTGCACACGTATATAGGTATACGGCCACGTTTGTTTAATTAGCAACCAAGTTTCATGAACTAGATTGATATAATTGTTTGGTGAATAAGTTTTACAAAATACTTATTTATTTAGAATGTTATACAAATGGCTAATGACGCAATATTATGTCGCAATACATTATAGGTTTTATTCAATGACTTCTTACAGTAGCTTAATTACTGTGGCTACTGTTATAGGTATTCTGTACGTCACTAAGTTTAGATCCTTTGACTTCCACTATTATAGTTTGATTATCATAATTGAAATGATTCTTCATTTGAATGCCTAGTTATCATTGTTCATATAGATACTTAGCTTTATATATTCTGCAGGGCGTAAATGTTTAATTCGATTAGAATATTAAGCACTATTTTTGTCTCAATTTCCGGTTCACGGCGGTTGCGGAGCGAGTCTAGTTCCATCAGCGGCTTTCGAGTGGCTCTGTGTCTCCGAGCATCCTCGTCGGTACCTGATCAACCCCACTGCCACGGGCGCCCAGATGCAAGACCTATCTTCTACGTGAAGAGGCTGGCTGCACTACGCCGCATCTGTATCTCACGCCTGCACATTGTATCCAGTGCGCCGTCCATTTGCGTGGAATGAGAATTGATCCTGCCTTGCCTTGTCTTCTCATCATGATGTGAGAGCATCGAAGCCCCATCAAGCAGATCTTAATACCTAGCGGTGACGTAACCTTTCAATAAATTATACAAAAGGTTTTAATTTCATAGTCTAGTCATTATAGGAGTATACAAGCGGTTTAAATAATATTCACGATTCCTAACTGCTTACTTATTTGTAGGTAGATAACTGGTGCCTATTTGATACTTATTTTATGATCATGATTCCGTTTTATAGGTACATACCTAAGTATATTACGTATGTTGAAATGTTATTGTGGGTGTATATATTTTGATCATTTGGTATATAGTTTGATCTGTATTTGCCAATGTATTATACCTGCCCTAATTTATTTGTCATATTGAATCAAATCATATGACTAGAATGTGGTTATTACATTTTGGATTATGTCCAATTGAGAGGATATTATATATATTTACTAATCAATTGTAGTTGTTGAAACCTGTCACAGTGGTTTTATAAGTGGCTGTTTTAACAATGCGGTTTTTAGTTATATTTGGGATTGTCGTTGCATTTGATTGATCCCAGTTATGACTAAAGGTATCAAATCCTAAACCGACTGGCTTTTAATTTAATTAACAGTTGTACTCTTTGCGAAATGTCGCATATGATAATTTAGTAAAATGGCTGATCTCAGGATATTAGGGGCAACGCTTATATCATTGTCTTGTATATTTTTGTTCTTGGTCACTCATGTCATTTATTTACTATTATCCCGGTTTCAGTACTTGATAGTCTGAACCTTACGTGTAATATTCCATTAGGCTACATGCCTCAGGTACTGCAGACGGTGCAAGGTCCAAGTGACTTACCTATGGAAACATTTCACGTGGGATTTGCGGCTTGACATATTAGGGAGTTGTCCATAGAGCGGTGTATGCATGATAATTTTATGAGATTCAAAAGGTTGCCTTATAGTTGACTGCAACCAGCTATTTTATTTTACAGTATATTAAGATGATAAAGTTGTGTGAAGCCAGACTACACCCCGTCGATCCTACCTAATTTTATAGCGTATTTATGAATGTGTTATCATAAGTACTAATACATCTTTACTTATATTTGATCAAAAGGTATCAAATCTTAATCCAACTGGCTTTTAATTTAATTAACAGCTATTTTACATAATTTGCGTGACGTTGCATATGATAATTTAGTAAAATGGCTGATCTCATGATATTAGGGGCAACGCTTATATCATTGTCTTGTATATTTTCGTTCTTGGTCACTCATGTCATTTATTTACTATTATCCCGGTTTCAGTACTTGATAGTCTGAACCTTACGTGTAATATTCCATTAGGCTACATGCCTCAGGTACTGCAGACGGTGCAAGGTCCAAGTGACTTACCTATGGAAACATTTCACGTGGGATTTGCGGCTTGACATATTATGGAGTTGTCCATAGAGCGGCGTATGCATGATAATTTTATGAGATCCAAAAGGTTGCCTTATAGTTGACTGCAACCAGCTATTTTACAGTATACTAATTAAAGTAATACAGTTGTGAGAAGCCAGACTTCACCCGGTCGATCTTTATAACACATTTATGAATACGTTATCAATACGTCAATCACAATATAAGTGCTAACATATCTTTATTTATATCTGAGCATATTAGTAAACCTTATATATTATTAATAGAACTTGCTACAACTTCTTGTTTCATAATTTTCTTTATCTTAAAGTAGGAATATTTTGATCTCCTGATGTATCCCACAATGGCATTTTATAGGAAGAAGGTAGGGTTTATTATAGTAGTCTTGTAAATAGTATTCAATAATTTTGATAGGATTTTATAATTTCCTATTGGTTCAATGCACTTAAAATAGTGTTTCATTTTATTGACATGGTTTATATTCGTCTTTCTTTAAGAACGGATATGTTTTGTGCTTGTTGGAACATATTTCAGATTTTATTTTATCATGTAACATGTCTCACACCTCAGAGAGCTTGGGTTGTTATTTATCATGATGTTGGTCTATATTTACCACTAAATTATCACGCCATACCTAATTTAAATGAGGTTTTAATTTGTCTTTATCTGTGACATATTTTGTTATGTTTGTGTACAGGTTAAATTGGGCAGTCAGGTTTTTGTTCCGTCTTGTTTTCCTGATTTAGGTATTTGGCCCTAGTAATCAAGGCGGTATATCCGAATGGGTCCTAATCAGACTTCATTGGATATAGAATTCATAAATTATTGAATCATACTCAATCAATTTTAATGCAATAAATCAAATTTATTAGCATTTAATACCTTGTTTATTTTATACTTCATCCCCTATAGCCTAGACCCTTATTTACTAAATTTCAGTATTACTTTCCAAAGGTTTCAATAGAGTTGAGGAAAGTAACAGTATTTCAGCTTACAAAGCTTTTGTAGTAGAGTTTAGTCAGGCTAGATATTACACTGTGAAGTGTGTGACAGAAGCAGATAACGATTTTTAATGTTTCAATGTTGCGGGAGGCCATCTCAGAGGGCCTACCGCGAACCACGTTCGACGTGTTGCCTCTCTCGCACTTGTAAATTCGTACGTAAGAGGCAGCATGTCGAACGTGGTTCGCGGTAGGCTCTCTGATCCTACCGCGAAAAACGAAGATCGAAATCTGTTTATCGGCCTCTCAGTCGCAATCGAATCGAGAGGCAGATAACATAATTTCGATTTTCTTTAGGCGAATGGTTGGCAAGCGGTCAGAAGAATCGAACCAGTTTCACCAAGATAATATCAATGAATTAGAAAACTAATTATATGACACGGCACTAATGAACGCAAGAGATTAATTCAATAGATAATACCCGTTACTACATAGTCATACAAAATTCTATGCATATCACTACACCTCAAAACAAAGTTCCCCGCCCGCGTCGTGTCTGTATGTGGGCGATAAACTAAATAACTTCAGAACGAATTTTATAAACACGAACATTATATACGTTTTAGCGATAATATATATAAATATAGCGTATTAAGCTACGAACATATATCTTATAGTATAGCTAAGCACCAGACACTCCAACGATACCAAAATATATATCGCTGTCTGTTTAGCACTGGTCTACATTGTGAGAGAGACGAAATATACCAAAAGACATCGTAGTATACCGAGCTATTTATCGCAAGGTATCCTAAGATGCCTTGTTATAAGATATAAGATATCAAAATATATGTTATAGCTTCGTGCGTGGAATCTGTCAAATGGTACGTATTTTTTTTTTTTTTTAATTAATTAAACTTAAATCTATTATTACAGGTTTAGCCTAATGCGATAGATAAACGACAAACCAATAATCAGAGTTATTGACAATATGTTAACATTGCAGCCTTTGTGAGATCATTCAGAGAGCACGTAATATATCGTAAAATGCCTTACTAAACGATATCTTTTGGTATATTATCGCTACAGTAGAGATTCACAGATAGGTATTTGCCATTTTCAAAACATCCTAGAGAAAATGAAAGGTTATTTTACAAGGAAGTTTCCATACAAAATGTTCCGTTCCCATTGTTTTCCAGCGTATACCTATGGGTAATGGGCATGGCGTAACCAGTTGAGCGACTTCTGAGCTAATGTTTGTCCAAACAAAACTTAACTGACCATATTTAGTCCTTAAGTGCTGGCAATAAGGTTGAAGAACTGTCAATTTTTGTGAATTTTGTATGGACGATTATTCGTATAACCAGGGACTAGATAATCGAAACGACCTTCATACAACACCGCGTTACCGGCAGATGGAGTTATTTACTATTTGTTATAAATTACAATCTTCTTCAACCTAGCGTTTTCCCTAGCGCTAGGGTCCGCTGTCCTACTCAATCTCAAATTTGCCCGTATAAAAATAAATACCTGGGCGACCGAGCTTTGCTCGGTTATAACTATTTATTGTAATATGGTGGTCTATTGGTGATAATCTTAACTACATTTTTTTACTAAATTAAACTTGTCTAAAACAATAAAAATTAAAAAATTATATATAAACTTGAACATATAAAAAAAAAACAAAAGTTAGTCACCGGGCGAGATTCGAACCCGTAACACTCGTTTAGCAGTCCGCGTCTTAATCCGCTGGACCAGACGGACAGTGGCCGGCAACACGAAATTAGCGACCATATTCTGCGTCGAAAGAAAAACGCATGAAAACTCGAAAACACGCGTTTTCCCAAACATAAGACTAATCTAGATCGATTGTTTACCCCCAAAAACCCCCATATACCAAATTTCAGCAAAATCGTTTGAGCCGTTTCCGAGATCCCGGAAATATATATACATATATATATATACAAGAATTGCTCGTTTAAACTGTTAAAGGTATAAGATATGATATAAATATTTGGGGAAAATTCTTACACAGAACGGCCTAGCTTCAAACTAAGCAAAGCCTGTCCTTTTGATACCTACTAGGCGATTATATACATGCACGCAGACTAAAATACACTGGACTTTTGTTTTTTTTTTTTGTATATGATCTGCATGTATGTACGTGAATTCTGTGCTAATAAATTCTTTGAATCTTCGTAGGCAGGGTCACTACCGACAATTAATGCTAGGAGATGGTTAATTTTTGCTATACCTACAATATATGGACTCATTTCATTTCTTTATCTTATACCTTTAAACGAGCAATTCTTGTATATATATATATATATATGTATATATATTTCTGTGATCTCGGAAACGGCTCTAACGATTTCGCTGAAATTTGGTATATCGGGGTTTTTGGGGGTATACAATCGATCTAGATTAGTCTTATGTTTGGGAAAACGCGTGTTTTCGAGTTTTCATGCGTTTTTCTTTCGACGCAGAATATGGTCGCTAATTTCGTGTTGCCGGCCACTGTCCGTCTGGTGCAGCGGGTTAAGACGCGGACGGCTAGAAACGAGTGTTACGGGTTCAAATCTCGCCCGGTGAATAACTTTTTTTTATATATGTTCAAGTTTATATATAATTTTTTAATTTTTCTTGTTTTAAACAAGTTTAATTTAGTAAAAAAATGTAGTTATAATTATCACCTATACACCACCATATTAGAATAAATAGTTATAACCGAGCAAAGCTTGGTCGCCCAGGTATTAAGTATTATAACAGCCGTTCAGTAGAAACGTTTTGAGGGACTTCTGACTGACCTATGTGGTTCATCACGCAGGGCTCGCGATGTTATACTTATATAAAGGTTTTCAGTTTTTTCTATTCACTGGCCTATGGTCTAACAAATTTGGGAGGTTTTCTGGTGAGTGCTAAGAGTCATCGCTCTCATGACTCCCAAGGTCACCACAATGGCGGAATAACTATGTTATGTTTCCTATTTGCATAACTAGCATGTTGGTACGATCTACCGTACCGTACTCGACCTGTATTAAAATTTATAATCACCTTCCGAATTCGTTGAAAAACATAGAAAATTACAATTTGTTTCAAAATAAGTTAAAAATCTTCCTTACTGATAAGTGCTTTTATAATGTAAAAGACTACTTCGATGAAAAATTTGATTAGTAATGCTCGTATTCTTAACAATATGTAATGTTAAATTATTTGAAATGTATTATTTCTTAGTTTTAAGTTAACATTAGTTTATATGTTGCTGCCTTACAGGACGTCACTAAAACTAACCACTTAATATGTACCACCTTTATAACTGGTTTGTGATATGCAATAAACAATTCATTCATTCATTCACCTAGTATATTTAGATAATGATTTTATGATATTTTCGTCGATTCCATAACAGTCCAAATTTTGTTGTTCGACATTTGTATTTAAGGTTAGAAGGGTTAAAAGAAACACTAAGAATAGAAAAACACTTGCAGGGAAAACAAAAAGTTCAGAGATACTTAAACAAATTAAAAAAAAACTAAGCTAGTGTCTCTGTGAGATGTAGAGCTCGTGAGCTTAGAAAATGAAAAATACTTAGTTCGTCGAGTCGTTATCACAGTGAAATCACAGTGGTCTTAAGCGCCATAGACTGTATTGGCGCTTAAGTCCTTTATGCCAAACAGAGATGATTGTGATATACGAGACAAAAACGGGACGGATAAAAATACAGGACGTATGGCAACCCTCGCTATACCCCACATGACCTTATTTCTTTTTCTTTTTAAAGATAGGTTTCCCTATTTTAATTTTTACAAAGTTTTATATTAAATAAATGTTTGCTTTGTTCTATATATAATTTACTGATTTAATGGTAGAATTAAACAATAGGCAATTAATTTTATCCCTTACTTAACTGCAAATTAAACTTTTATTCAACACAATTGATTAACAACACTCCTTATTAATTTTTTCCTATAAAGTTCAAGGTATGGAAATGGTCACAATTAATCATACTATGTTATCTACTGTTGAGGTACCGTTCGGATGCAGACTGCAGCATTACTGCAGCAGTATTGCACCGCGAAATTACTGCCGCAGTATTGCACCGCGAAATTACTGCCGACTGGCAGCAACATCGATTCAGACATTTGCGGCAGTAATGTCGCGCTGCAATACTGATCTGTGTGCTGTAAACCTCACTTTAAGATTAAAAAATGTAAAAGTGAAAAATACTTACAATTAGTTCGTTGATTCGTTATCACAGTTAACTGACAATAATCTTAAGCGCCATAGACACTATTGGCGCTTAAGTCCTTTATGCCAAATTCCGCATTTTGAAAAAAAGGATAAATAAAAAGAGTTATAGAATCTGGTCGCAAAATTTCACGAGAATCGTTTAAGAATTGCGACTTGTAGAGAGAACGAGAGAGAATCGCTACGGTCAATAATGCCTTGATCACACGTACCGAGTACAGTGGCGAGAGAGTGCACTCGGCCGAGTGCTCGGTTTGTGTGTACTGCGACCACTTTGTGACGAGCAAGGCTCGAAACCGGTTTATAAAATACCGGTAAAAACCGGTTTATCTTGGTTTTACTCCGAATTTTTATAAGAACGCGAACGTTTTAAGAACTTTATTGTAACCTAAAAATACTGGTTTATTTAACGAATGACGAAACGGCCGACCGGCTTGGTGGTGTGCCATGTAAACATAGACACGGACATAGGAAGAAACCAGCTTTTATTGCTCTAAACCGGTTAATTTGTCAAGAACTGTTCTCATATATACCGGTTTAAAAATAAACTTTTCGAGCGAAACCGAAATTAAAAGGTTTTGCGCCAAGTACAGTCAGCGTCAAATACTTTGTAGCAACTAAAGTAGCCAAATAGTTTGGTACACCATATATTTAGTATGGTGTACCGAACTATTTGGCCACTTTGACTGCTACAAAGTATTTGACGCTGACTGTACATGATAACGGTTTGGAAATTTAACCGGTTTCCGATACCTTAGTGACGGTTACTCGGCCCAGCTAAATAACGATCTTGTGACGTTTCCTGCAGCAATACAGTTGACTGCAATACTGCAGCAGTAATGCAGGTGCAGTCTGACTCCGAACGGTACCTTTTTGCCACACATTCCTTATCGATTACCGATTAATCTTGCACAGAATGCAATTACTAGGTTTTCCTTCCTTTACAATTCTTTATTTATTGAATAGATATATGTGGTAATTAAACCAGTGATTATTGCAAATTTGTATTGCGTAGAAGTATGAAACTTCATAATTAGCTTCCGTGTTATAATTCGTGTCATCCACGATGACGCGCAGATTTTTTTTTTATACCACGACGGTGGCAAGCAAGCATACGGCCCGCCTGATGGTAAGCAGTCACCGTAGCCTATGGACGCCTGCAACTCCAGATGTGTTACATGCGCGTTGCCGACCCTTTAAAAATCTGTACACTCCTTTTTTGAAGAACCTCATACTGTAGACCCTCGGGAAAACCTCGGCAGGTAGCTCATTCCACAACCGGAGCGTGCGCGGGAGGAAGTTCCTCTTAAACCGCACAGTGCGTGACCATTTAGGTTCTAGGGTGTGAGGATGAACACCCTGCCGACGGCGGGCGGTGCGGTGATAGAAAGTAGCCGTGGGCATCATGTCAAACAATTCTTCAGAGCACAGCCCATTGTACAAGCGGTAGAACACACATAAGGAGGCAAAGTCTCTCCTTAGACTTAAAGGTTCGATACCGCTTGTGAGTTTGGGATCGTCGACGATTCGTACAGCACGTCTTTGAACGCAGATTTGTCAAATTTAACATTTAATAACAAATCTGTTTTTCCCTCCTAATTTTTGCAATAATCTAAAAAGTCAAACGTACGGGCGCTATGTTAATATACATCAAATTACGTAAAAATATTTTCCATATTGTTAATGTGTAGAGAGGAAAATGAGTATGGAAAAGCGGCCGGCCGTCCCATTTCCTCTTAAGAGGCTGTCAACACCCAATGTCCTTGAAATTGATGTTACTTAAACAGTTTTTTAAGAAAGACTATTTGTTTTAGTCAAGTAAGAAAAATACATATTCATATTAATTATATTTCAAAGACCGTGGTTGTACTCGATACACAATTGAACGAAATCGGCTCGATAGAAAATAATTGCAAAGATTGGTCTTAAAATCACAATTAAACGGTTTTATGTCTTTATTGTTTTGACTTCTGGTCTGCAATTAAAATCACAATTTCAAAACATTTATATCTAAACCGTGGTTGAGTAAAATATTACACTAATAATCCACTTTTTTTTATTTAAATATTTTTCTTATTATTCCCTTGCCCAGGCCCAGTAACATGCGACAGTGCTATCTCATTTACTCCGATACAAATAGACAGTGTGCGCGCTTTAGGTATTGACAGCCTCTTAAGATTTAGACCCAAAGTTTCTAAACAGTTGGCAGATGGTTAGAATGCATTTGGTATTGTTCCAAGGGACACGAAACTGCACAATTTTGAACTTTAGACCACGGAAATAAAACTGTAGTGTTGATATTTATGAGCTTGCAACCTTCAAACCAAATAGGATTAATAAGAATTCTATACACGTTTATTATAACCAAAGATGTAGGCAAATCTTGGCAATCCTTTGTATTTTAGTTTCACACATGAAATTAATAGTAGTTTATGTGACTTTTTTTTAAATTATGGACTGATCGGCAATTGGCCCTAGTCACACCTGATTAGAGGTGAAGACAGGGCCTAAGATGGAGCTCACCGGTTCAGTAGTAGCCTATTCACTCTTGCTTTAAAGAGACCGAGGTCATATTTATCAGGGAATACAGATGGCGGGAGCGCATTCCATTCTTTAGCTGTCCGTACCAAAAAAGTGGAGGCAAACCGTTTCGTGCGAACAAATGGTCTCAAAATTCTGATATGCTTATTTGAAAAAATACGCTCTAATACACATAAAAGTATTGTAACGTCTAAATTTGCCGTTTTTTTTAAACCTGTTTAATTTTGCATATATTTTAGTGGGTATTTTTTAATATTACTAACATTTATTGAACTATGTATATCTAATATTTACCATGGATATTTCATCAAAAAAAGACCAAAGGTTTACCACAATTATAAATAAGGAGTGAAAATTCGCGATAAAAAAGCATGTAACCCCCAAAAATACTATGCATTTGACATCTACACTAGCGCCCCTAGCGGCGAAATTAAATGCGTTAGCCCTCATTTGAATGTAATTAAAGTATCAGTTATCGATACCTTAAAGTAAACATTGAGATGCCATCACAGGATACAGGTTTCTTAATATAGACCGTTAGCTTATCGTTCCTGGATATACCTATTATAGGGAGATTATGATATGTATGTAGATAAATGTGACAGTTCATATAAAAAGGAACCTTATGGCGGTCGGCGTTTACACCATTATTAGCGGCGCGCCAATACTAAATGCGGTACTACGCGACGCAAGCGCCGAACGCCATAAGGTCCCTTTTGATGTGGACTGTCACAAATTATTCAAAATTAGCTTACGATGTGTTTTTGATTTGGTGAAGTGGAACTGCTGAAGACCATAAAATTATTGTATTTTAAATTGGCAATGGAATATAAAATATATCGACGAATTGACAACGGCAATAATTAATAACAATTAATTTATACAATAGGTCACGCAATTCAAACTATAATTCGCCGTTAAAGCAGGCAGTGATTAGTTTACTTATAATAATATATAATTAATACTGTATAATCAGTTTAGAGACAAGCATTGTCAGATTCAGGGTGGTAATTATCTAATACTGTTAGAGGAAAGGGGAGCGATATGACGTGACCGCTTATCCATTAGACTGCAGCCATTTTCCTCTTTGGATATTTTAGTAAGTAAGTTTCTACGTAATTTGATGTATGTACCACAAACTCAACTATGGGGGTTTTAAATAATATATTATGCATGATAATAAAAAAATACAATCATTAAACAATACTTAAGGACTAAAAATAAACTATCAAAAAACTTAATTCTTTTTTTTTTTATTATAAAAATTAAGAGCTTTTGAAATTTTGTATGGAACGTGTTTTTCGCTTCTAACATTTTCATTCAGTATACAGGTATTCTTACCCTACAAAGGTGGGGGTTAAAATGTTTTAATTTGTATTGTAATTTTTCGACCTCGAGGGGTCAGAGCGTTAGGCGCCATCTTTAATCGATAAAATTCTCAAATGACTGACAGCGCACTTCACTCCGTCTAAGTCAATGTCATGTGCTTGTGCTACCCTAGCGCCACCGCAGATATTTCGAATTTTTATTTACATCTACCAGCTGGACAATTAAGATAAAGTTCCTCCATAAAAGGTTGATTTAGACGAAGACTATTTCCAGCCGCCTAAATTACGGCACCATATAAACACTTTTGGTGCCATTTTTTCGCGGCATGCCAGCGCTGGCACAGAATAAAACACGCGCCTATTTTTTGGCGCCAGTCACCTCCGCCCGCGTCTCTGGCTGCCCCCGCTGACTGGTACTGGAAAGGCACCGTGTAAACGAATAGTGTCGGTTTGCTGGTCACTAACGGCGAGATTTAGGCGGCTGAAAATTAGTCATTGTCTAAACAATCTGAAGATTTTTTTATTTAATCGTATGGCATTGTTATATGTTATACAGATACAGAGAAATCATAAGTCGACCTCCAAAGAATTAATCCACTTGATAGCTTCGTCGTTCAGTTTGATCAGGTCTTCCGGGGGGCCTCCAGTATATCGAGTAGATACACTCTTGGAAAATATGTTGGATACTCTGCTCCTCGGCACCACAGTGACAGGCGGGAGAATCCACCCACCCGCAACGATATTTATATAGGGCACAGCGACCGTGGCCGGTCCGCAATCTATTAAGGTTACACCATGTCGGCCTCGGCAGCTCGAACCCATCTATTTTCTTACCCGGAATAATCCCCAAACTTTCCATCCATTGCAGTACTCCAAAGTTTCATCCACTCCCGGTTAGCGTTGTAGTCTCCTTGTGAAAGAGTTGACGCAATACTGTAGGAAGGGTTCCTGGACTTCAGGCGACTATTTACAGGGTGCGTGAATTCACTGTGTATTGGTAGAATGGGTTGCCTCTAATTTTGCAAGTCTCTTTCATAAGCGCATCCTTTCTATGCAAATCAGGTGGCAGGAGGCATTCAGACGTACTCTCAGAGTAAAAAATCAGTTGAAGCGTTATACAATCTGAAGATATGCTGTCGGTAGACACTGGCACCGTAATTTAGGATTTTCAAAAGTCTCCGTCTAAATCAACCTTTAAAGCCGCAGTCGTAAGCGTAACTGACACGCTGTTGTGGCTATCCGAACATCATCTAAACTCTATCTTTATAAAGATAATGATGAATTATAAGTATATCAATTGCCTAAAAACTCACACCACTCACAATGCGCTCTTCGGTAAAACAATGAAGTCACCAATTAAAATAAGAATACAGAAACAATGACATGTTTTGAAGTCGGGTCTCTTTATCTGTAACAACGGGCGGTGAACCGCTTTCAATTAGTATTCTAACACACCTACACAATATGGGTAAAACAGAGAGACCTATGTGCAGAGCGTGCATGGAAAAAGAGGAAACATCAAAACACATTCTCCTAGACTGCAAACAGGTATACAGGAGCAAATACTTAGGGACTCCGTGCACACTAAAAGAGGCAGTTAGCAACCTGTAAGCTTTGCTAGGCTTCGTGGAGGAGTTGGGGTGGTTAGAGTAGCGCTACCTCGTTTCACGCAAAATTGGCACAATGGTTGTCGACTTGCGGAAATTGCCCAGAAGCACTAACTAACTAGCTAGTATTTTAACGCTCAACTGAGATGATTGGTAAGTGAGGTGATGATTGGACCCGGGTACGTCATTAAACTACGTCCATAAGAGAGGTATGGGCATTGTGAATGTCATCTTGCTTTGTGTGGTAGGGCACAGCCAGTGGATTGGATGTCATTCCAGATCTAGAGCAGAGCCCGACTGGGGAAGTACCTCCACCTTACAGAAAACAGCAGCCAAATAACACTAGACCCTACTCGTAGTGTTGTGTTCCTGCCGATGAGTAAGGTTGCCAGAGCTCAACGAGGGGGGGGGGGGATAGGGTCGGCAACGCGCATGTAACTCCTCTGGAGTTACAGGCGTACATAGGCTACGGGGACTGCTTACCATCAGGCGTGCCGTATGCTTGTTTGCCACCGACGTAGTATAAAAAAAGGGTAGTTCGGTTTAAAGAAGAATCTTTATTGTCTAAGAAATTGCAGAAATTTCACTTAAAGACAACTTTAAGTGAAATTTAAGTTACGCAATAAACAAGCACTTACTCGTATTATGACAATGTTTAACAATAACATGCATTGAGAAACTAATGATTACAGGATACTCGTAAAAGACAAAAATAAAACTAGCAATCGACCCTATGGTTTGAATATAAGGTTTGTTAGTTTGTGACTGCAACCTAATTAATATAATGCAAATCTATCACTTATTTAAGAAGCAACTAACGCAAATTTGTAGTTCCTTATGCTTATCGAATGTTAACTCATTTTAATCAAAGGGAGCCATGAGGGAATTCACGCGGCTAGAGTTGACCGACAATGTTGTATGTACGAGTATACACGTATGAGGGCTTAGGTATTTCCTAGCGTAGTTAGCGTTTCACGTCTAATGTCGAGAGGCGTTTTTCCTCAAACGACTTAGTAGATTTGAAGATGGTAGACCGCCAAGATGACCGTTTCGCAGCGAGCTCCTCTCAACGTGCATTATCGATCGCACACGCGTTGAGATCAGACGGTATACAGTATGTAAATCCAATACGGACGATATATTTAACCAGATATAAAATTTATCTGTGTAATCATTAATTAAGACGTTTTATTAAAGTTAAATTTAATTATGACCCCGTAATTAATCGTTGAAAATTTACCGAGCAATATTGTACTGCCAACATTACGAGACATAATAAGACATAACATTAAGAGATACGACCTTTTTATAGTAACTGCCAGCAAGCATTGACATTTACTTTGAAAAGCTTGTAAGTTTTACATTGCGGGTCGAATTATTTTGTATGGTTAATATTTTCATTGTATTTCTAAGCAAAATTTATCTCAATATACTTCTTAAGAGGCCCACTGATTACCAGTTCGCCGGACGATATCGGCCTCTCAGTTATTCGCAAAAGCTGACCATCGCGAATAACTGGGAGGCCGATATCGTCCGGCAAACTGGTGATCAGTGGACCCCTCTAAGTCTTATGCTAATCACCATTTAAATATAGATCGTGTCATTCACGAAGACGCGTATTGTCATATTATTAAAGGTTAGATGTAGTGTAGGGACGCCCGGCCGGAAGCAGGCGGGCTGTCGATCGCGTGTTGCGTTCATTCAGCCCAGTTCCCTGAAGTTGGAGCTGCAGGTTACTGTCCCGGCGGCATTCCCATACCAATCTCATCAAATCTTCTTGTTTTCCTGCAGAACAGAAGGACATCTTTAAGTTCGACGTCCTTTAGTTCATTTTCTATTAGTGAGTCTCTACCGAATGTATTATATCGCTAGTAGGTGGAAGCTAGTTTCCTCCTTGTGGACAGGAGGTGTCTCTATTTATTTTCATTACCTTGAGATGTCTGTTGAGAGTGTTGTGACCAGTAATGATACCTGTCAGTATTCTCAGACTGCTCTTACCTAGTTTCAGAAGATACCTGGTTCTTTTGTACTATATTCGCCCGTATTTAATGTACACACTGTATAACCAGGTTATACACGTGAATCATGGCTCCAAGCATGAATGGCAAGCTCTCACCGTACTGTAAGATAGCAAATGTGAAAGCAATCAAATGTCACGCCGCTCTGCTCTTGCGCAACGCCTTTCTAATGTCAAATATAATTGTGTCAAATCGGAATTTGGTTGGTAACTAAACTAGTTCATTTAACCTTTTTGAACAGCATTAGACCGAGTTGAGTTATAACCTGGCCAGTAATATATATCACGCGCCATATTGCGGAATTTCATTGGAACTAACTTTTCATACTCAACTGAACTGTCAGGGTATACATGAGAATAAAAGCGCCATCTTGACAATGATCATATATTTCTGGACGAGCTTTAAAACAGAGGTATGTTAAAACAACGTCAATTTTAAGACAATTTATAACTAATATTGTCTTCGGTTATCTCGAGTTACTCATGAAATAAAACCTCGCGTTAGTTATGCTTAGAAAATGTACAAGTGAAGAATAATTATTTTATTTATTCGTTATCACATTAGACTCGCAATGGTCTTAAGCGCCATGGACATTATTGGCGCTTAAGTTTTTTTATGCCAATTTACGCATTTTAATAAATTTTCAAAAACTGGATCATTAAAATAGTTATATTTAATCATAGAATCTGGTCACCAAATCGGTTAAGAATTGCGACCTGTAGAGAAGAACATCCGGGTTTTGTTTGACCAGCAACGTATGGTGAATTGTCAATGTCAGGCAAAACAATAACCCAGAAATGGAATAAATTTGACAGTGTTACAGGGGACAATTCTCACCGTGGTGAAAATAAATAGGCGCCTGTTACAGTCAAGGTATTAAATATCGATACGGACAAAGTGTCAAAAATATATACACACTACCTTAACGTATAAGCAATAAGGTCGTGTATACATATTTTTGATACTTTGTCCGTATCGATATTAAATACCTTGACTGTACCTATTTATATATCAAATCAAAATATTATAGTTTATATACCGTATCAGTTTGGGGAATTCACGCCATTTATGCGTAAGTCCACAGGTCAGGCAGGTCACAAAAACAGCGTGGAACGTTTGTTTACATATTAGCGTAGTCTTGCTATCTATGTTTGTAAGGGTTTTACACTTTGATATAAAAAAGGGGGATCCCAATGTAGACATTTTTTAAGGAAAAAAATATTTTAAATAAATATTATAGGACATTATTACACAAATTGACTAAGTCCCACAGTAAGCTCAATAAGGCTTGTGTTGAGGGTACTTAGACAACGATATATATAATATATAAATATTTATAAATACTTAAATACATAGAAAACACCCATGACTCAGGAACAAATATCCATGCTCATCACACGAATAAATGTCCTTACCAGGATTTGAACCCGGGACCATCAGCTTCGTAGGCAGGGTCACTACCCACTAGGCCAAACCGGTCGTCATAATTCGTAATAATAATGCATAATTCGTTCGTCGATTTTATTAGTAAAATATTACCCGGTGTAGAAGTAAAGTACCTATGACGGGGGTGTACGCTTATCGTAAACAATTTCATTTTATAATTCAAATATGAAACGTCAAGTTGTGCAGTATTTCTACAAAATTATACGAAAATTATAGCCTAAATGTTAATCTTATATACATAATATATGTCTCTCTTCTTCCTCGCGTTGTCCCGGCATTTTGCCACGGCTCATGGGAGCCTGGGGTCCGCTTGACAATTAATATCAAGATTTGGCGTAGGCACTAGTTTTTACCAAAGCGACTGCTATCTGACCTTCTAACCCAGAGGGTAAACTAGGCCTTGTTGGGATTAGTCCGGTTTCCTCACGATGTTTTTTTCCTTCACTGAAAAGCGACTGGTACATACCTAAATATCAAATGATATTTCGTACATAAGTTCCGAAAAACTCATTGGTACGAGCCGGGGTTTGAACCCGTGACCTCCGTATTGCAAGTCGCACGCTCTTACCGCTAGGCCACCAACGCTTTTCTTCTTAATATAAGTTAATCTAATATATAAGTCCATGAATAAAATATTATTTTCGATTCGTTAAAAATTAGTAGCTAATATTAGGCCGGATAGCATTAATTCGACCGAAAATTTTTAAAAGAAATAATAAACAGGTACACTCCGTAAATAATGATTATACAAAATGTACCCGTTATTATATTCTTAAATTTTTATTACTATCCATAAAAATATATTAAAGAATAATTCATTTAGGTACTTATTTCATGCATCTTTATCATTTATGTAGGTACTCTTCGACTGTATAATATGCCTTATGCAGTAGGCGAAATTAAACGTATTTTTTAAATCCAGGAAATGGTAAATTCAGTACATCCCTTGGTAATTTAACGCAAAACTGTACCTATAAATTGATCTAGAAAAGATTTTTTTACTCTTTATATTTGCCCACGATTGTGTGTATTTATAACGGCGAATTAAAAAAGGGCGGTTTTCACGTGAGTTCTCGGCTGAATCGTATCAGATCCGATAAGATTGCGTCTGTCGTGGGAAAAGCCGTGTGAATGGCCCACACCGACTAAGTAGGCAGTTACAATCCTAAGTTATAAAAATAATTTCAAACCTTGTTCTCATTGAAATAAGGTACAAAATTATATAAGGCCAGTATAACGTGGTTTTACTTAAGTTACAGTTAATAATTAAGAGGCTGTCAACACCCAATGTCCTTGAAATTGATGTTACTTAAACAGTTTTTTAAGAAAGACTATTTGTTTTAGTCAAGTAAGAAAAATATATTTTCATATTAATTATATTTCAAAGACCGTAGTTGTACTCGAAACATGATTGAACGAAATCGGCTCGATAGAAAATAATTGCAAAGATTGGTCTTAAAATCACAATTAAACGGTTCTATGTCTTTATTGTTTTGACTTATGGGTCTGCAATTAAAATCACAATTTCAAAACATTTATATCTAAACCGCTGTTGAGTAAAATATTACACTAATAATCCACTTTTTTTTATTTAAATATTTTTCTTATTATTCCCTTGCCCAGGCACAGTAACATGCGACAGTGCTATCTGATTTACTCCGATAGAAATAGACAGTGTGCGCGCTTTAGGTATTGACAGCCTCTTAAGCCTCGGAATCAATGGTGGTTGTGATGAAATAAGATCAGAGTTTTTTTTTGTTGTTTTTTTCTTTCAAAATGACAGAAAAGGACAAACGATTATCACGGGCTTGTTATATTTGACAAACGATTACCATGAACACCGTTTGTTTAAGATGTTTCCGTAAGTAATTCAAACAGTCGATTCACAAAACATCAGACAGATTGACAGCTAGATTGCTCCCGGTGTTGCCTGCGATTGTTCCTCAGTAATGCTAAAAACACGATTGTGATGTAATTGCCGTATTGTTGAATGGTAATTGTTCGATAACTTTTCCATTTCCATCATTATCGAATCGAATTAGCTGAAGAAATATTACAGTACGCAGAACAAGAACAAACAAGGCCTTATGGAAAACTTGCATTTTAATATTTAAAATTACAATAACAATATACATAATAACAAAAACAAAACACATTACATCATTTAGATATGGCGGCTTCCACGCACAACGTATCAGCATTGCGATACATCGAGGAAATGCCGCCATCGCTAGCATCCTTGGCACAATCATATATATATATATATATACATATATTATGTATATATATATATACAGAGGATTACTGTAACCAGCTTAGATCTAAAATAGGTCTTTGAGAAATTGTGCCAAGGATTCTAGCGATGGCGGCATTTCCTCGATGTATCGCAATGCTGATACGTTGTGCGTGGAAGCCGCCATATCTAAATGATGTAATTTTTGTTATAAGTCGCGCATGCATTTTACTAGTAATTGTTTTTCATGTGTTGGCGCGAGCGAGACGCATGAACAAATGATAACAAAATAACATGTTTTTATGTCATTTAGATATCAAAGTGTAAGCTTGAATTCGCCTCCTAAGAGAAGAACATTTTAAAAACCTGACTGCCAACTTTTAGTTATATATGTAGTACCTCAAGTAGATTTTATTTTGTTAGTCTAATTTACTGTCCCAATGCTAGACAAAGACCTCCCCTCCTTTCCTCCACTCAACCCTGTCGAATCAAAAATAATAATAATATAATACCAATAGTTTAAAAAAGGTATTAGTCATTTTTTTGTAATGAGAAACTGAAATGTGTGGAAATAGAAAAACTGAAATAAATAATTAAGGTAAATTCATACATTTTACTCATACATACAGCAAAACAGTGGATTTGTGGAAAGAACTGTCGCCCGCTTTATTTCCGGACCGATACGACCTTCAAACCAAATCTTAAAGAAAACAGCGTACTCCTAACAACGGGCTTGCTAACTCTCTGGTGTTGCAGGTGTCCATGTTTCGAATTGCCACCCATATCATACAAAAATATATAAATAGATATTTCCGACCTTAACTGTACAATTTAATTGCGAATTAACTTAGCGCAATAGAATAATATAAAAGAAAAACTTAAATAAAATCTGCATATTTCTTATCGCACCATAGCAACAGTAAACCACAGCATCGCTACAGAGGCAATGGTTACACACATCGATGAAATGCATGACTAATCTAATTTAAATGCATTTAGATTTACTTTGCCTATATTATCGAGTAAATCATACGATTTACGCACTTTTAACTAAGTAGGTAAATACTTTTTATATCACATTGCTAAGGAATCTGGGACATGTTTATACATACGTAAAGATAAAGATGTGGTTTATTCATCAAGTAGGCATATTACAATGTGCTTATGAACGTCAAATAAAGCAACGTCAAGTGTCGGCTCTAACCGTACACATCTGACCCGAGAAGAAATCCCTCCTAAATTGTAGGAGGGTCACATGCATTAAATTAATAAATGCAATTTAAATTTAAATGGAACTTAGAAAAAACATCGTAAAATAACATAAAATCAAAAGATGTAAATGTAGGACAGTGTTTAATTTACCAAAATTCCGATGAAAATAAAACCAACGTCAATTGTAAGACTTGTTTTACTGTATCAAAACGTCATATCACACCTAATTATATACTAACTCTTAAAAAACTTTGATAGCACAATTTAGTTTGTTCATTCAAATTCAAATCCTAATTTTCTAAGTCCTTTTCAGTATCTCAATACCCGAAATAGATCAGAAAGAAGATAGTTACTTAAAACTTAAATGAAACAGCTGTCGAATTTTCTTTGAAGAATAAATTGGTGACTTATTTCATTTCAATTGTGTCGCTTACCTTCAAACTCAGATAAATCCATTCGACCCTCTCAGCAAATATCTACTTTATTACCTTTTCATAATACCAAAATCGCATAATCTGACAGATGGATTTACCTGAGTTTGAAGCTAAGCGACTCAATTATCTTAGTTAAACATTTTTACAAAGGGGTTTCTTGTTATTTCGCAAATGAAGATTGACTTGATTTATATACTTCAGAGTGGGCGATAAATCCAAACGAATTATTTTTTTATTAGTCATTTTGTTAATTTGAAAACGCTTAAGATCTGATTTTTCAAACATCAGATAAAATTATCTGTCAGATAAAGATAAAGATAACACTCCCTTTTCCTTCTTGCTAGTGTAAGAAAGGGAGCTAAATAATTTTATCTGATGTTTGCAAAATCAGACCTAAGAGAAATAAATAATGCAGGGTCACTCACTACACTACCCACTAGACCAGACCGGCAAATATTGACAATATCGATCTTGCACCCGTCGCCTGAACGGTTTTTGCTACAAGTAACATGCTTACTAGAGTATTTTTTAACCCTAGTTTATAGATATCAACTGTCTATTATGTTGTAAAATACATGTGCTGTATTTAAATATAATTGACCATGATGTTTGTCTTAAGGAACTTGGGGTTTTTTTTAGCAAATTATTAATTTTAAAAGAAATACTAATAATAAAATACCTACTAATGAAATTTTCGTACTTTCTTTTCTTGTGTATTATTCATAGATTATAAACGCATATTGCTCAAAGATAAATTATGTTTATCGCTGAGAAATATCCCAATTCATGTTGGGTTTAATTGCTACACCGTTTTGTGTGATAAATCTCCTATTGTAAAAATAGTCAAGAGCAATTTGAAACGGATAGGTACGTTTCGTATAAAACTGTTATTTAAAACGTAGCTATTTTTATTGTTAGCCTTATTTACTGCGCTGATAGAGTATGGCTACTAATATAAATAAATCAAAACACATCAAGTTTACTTCAATTATTCGAATCAGTGACATGACAATTCAAATTAAAAGGGACCTTATGGCGGTTGGCGCTTACATCGTACCGCATTAGTATTGGCGCGCCGTTAATAATGGTGTAAGCGCCGCCATAAGGTCCCTTTTGATATGAACTGTCACAAATTTCAAAATAATGATTGTCATACATCCCACGCATACTTATCATCGATGTATAAATATGGACCGTAAATGTATAAATAGTAATTGGAAATGTAGCATAAATTATAAACTGGAATTATAAGCTGGTGGCAACGCGCATGTAACTCCTCTGGAGTTGCAGGCGTACATAGGCTACGGAGACTGCTTACCATCAGGCGGGCCGTATGCTTGCTTGCCACCGACGTAGTATAAAAAAAAAAGTAAATAAGCCCATGCTCAGGGCCGGATCCGGAACGCCCTAATTGCGGCAAAATTATAAAATCAATTATATACATATAACCTGTAAATATATAGTGACGTATAAGATGTAAATTTTATGAATAAATAATTGAATTGAATTGATGCTTAGTTCGTTTAATAAAAAAATACGATATTAAATATAAGAATCCTATTTAAAATCAATTACTGTTAATTATGCGTAAAAACCGCAAGTGATTAAGTACTTAATAGTAGATAGGCTCATTTTGTCGCGTTTAACTTCTCACTGAACCTGTAAAGAAATTTTGGCGAAGTTCAAATGTCAAATTTGACTGACAACAGGTGGTTGCGTGCTACTTTCGAGTTGGAATGGCGTTATGCAAGATGGTGTAAAGAAATAAATAAATTTCTGAGGACAATCTTACACAGATCGACTTAGTCCCAAACTAAGCAAAGCTTGTACTATGGGTACATTGGGTACTAGCCGACGATATACATACGTATATACATAGAAAACACCCATGATGCAGGAACAAATATCTGTGTTCATCACACAAATAGATGCCCTTACCGAGATTTGAACCCGGGACCTAAGATATGATGATAATGATATTAATAATGGATGTTAATATCTTGTCAAAAAAGTGCAGGTCGTTTTTCAAGACATGCGTCGCTTAATGACATAATTCGTCGATCTCTTGCCACCATCAATGTGCCTGCTCTTCTTGAGCCGACTGGCATTATCAGGGATGATGGCAAGAGGCCTGATGGGGTGTCCTTGGTTCCTTGGAACTTGGGACGGATGTTAGTGTGGGATGCTACCTGCGTAGACACACTGGCACCGTCCCACCTCCAACGGACTAATGTAAAAGCGGGCGCGGGCGGAAAGCGCCGAAATTTTGAAACGTAATAAATATAAGAGCCTCGGTAGAGAGTACCATTTTGTACCTTTTGGCGTTGAAACTCTAGGTCCATGGGGTCCCAGCGCGCACAAGTTTTTTGGAGAAATCGCGAAACGTCTGGTTGACGTAACTGGTGACCGAAGAGCTGGCGGCTTCCTCGCACAACGTATCAGTATTGCGATACAACGAGGAAATGCCGCCAGCATCCTTGGTACAATGCCTCAAGGGCCTATTTTAGATATAAGCTAGTTATAGTAATCATCTGTATATATCCATTATGTATATTGTTATTGTCAATAAATACAATTCCATAATGGATGTTCACATTATATGGTTTTATTTAACAATTTAAATCCGGTTCAAACAACATTTGAATATGGTATACAGATAGCATACAACTTGAATTAACAATAAAAGATAATTTGATCTCGGACATCATTCTCTACCGTACCGGGGTGAATTTAATGCATTATACACCGTGTTTTTTTTATTTCTGATAATTTCAAGGGTGCATTCTTGAGCTTAAATTAAGTAACTTTCTCAAAGACACCGGTACTCTAATTAGCTCCAATTCGGAGATAATCAATAATTTATATTTATCTTATAAGGCCCTTACGAGCATGTACACTTGCCTTAGGACCTGTTTACATATTGATTAGTGTTTAGTACTACTACACGTACGTAATATCTCGGACGATCGATGTTCGAAATGACATTGATATGTCACAGTTTTCAATTGTTTGGTTTGGTTGAATGTAATGCCCGTGTTACAACAACGCTATATGCAAAATTAAAACACTCTTCTTCTTCCTCGCGTTGTCCCGGCATTTTGCCACGGCTCATGGGAGCCTGGGGTCCGCTTGACAACTAATCCCAAGATTTGGCGTAGGCACTAGTTTTTACGAAAGCGACTGCCATCTGACCTTCCAACCCAGAGGGGTAAACTAGGCCTTGTTGGGATTAGTCCGGTTTCCTCACGATGTTTTCCTTCACCGAAAAGCGACTGGTAAATATCAAATGATATTTCGTACGTAAGTTCCGAAAAACTCATTGGTACAAGCCAGGGTTTGAACCCGCGACCTCCGGATTGCAAGTCGCACGCTCTTACCGCTAGGCCACCAGCGCTTTTTAACAAAATTAAAACACCTTTTACAAAAAATAAAAACAAATAACTTTTTTTTTTATATAAATTTTTGAAAATTAACTGTCATTTAGTTTCCTTAAACGTACTTACTTACTCATACCCTAAAGTTAATGGAATTAAAAACACGATGTAAGTATATGGAAGTGCTAATAAAGTTACACGAGGACAAACTAGATAACATGTTAACGAGTGTAATTGATAATGACATGCGTCCGATTTCGCGCTAATTGTTATTGACAAAATGTTGCAATAATAAACAATGTAAACTAATTGGTATAATGATACAAAACTGTTTATCTTATATGTATTCAGTTGCGGTTGCTAATTCCAAACTTGGTCATATCAACAAGCTAGTAGCAAACATCAAAATATCTAATATATACATAATTATTATAGGACATTCTTACATAAATTGACTAAGCCCCATATTATAGCTCAAGAAGTCTTGTGTCGAGGGTATAGTTGTTAGATTTGTAGCTGGCCCCCAACGACTTATTCTTTGTCTATTGTTAACTAAAACGGCGCGTGCCACTACCTGCCAAAAAAAAGGGTCGTATAATTCTAATTGGCACCTTAGCGCGGGCTAGTCCAACACTCAAAAAACCAGTGTAGGCGTGCTCTCCGATAACGCGCCTTTGTTACGCACATCGAGAATACATTTTAGGCTGGTTCGGTAGTGTTCGACTCGCCGGCACTCAGTAACCGTATAGGGACTACACAAGAAATCGCAAATTATTTTTCCATTTGTTCATTTTGAATCTTGTTTCAATTACCATTGGAGTTGTAATTAAATAACCGGTTAAAGTGACCGGGCCATTTTTTTGCAGGTAGTGGCACGCGCCGTTTTAGTTAACAATGGACAAAGGATAAGCTGTTGGGGGCCAGCTACAAATCTAACAACTATACTCAGACAACGATATATATAATATACTTCTATGTATTTAAGTATTTAAATACATAGAAAAGAACCATGATTCAGGAATAAATACCTGTGCTCATCACACAAATAAATGCCCTTACCGGGATTCGAACCCACGGCCATCGGTTTCATAGGCAGGGTCACTAGTCACTACCCACTAGGCCAGACCGGTCCTCAAAATATATGTTGAATATTTGTAACAAGAATATAATGCAAAACTCCCTTGAGAGTCAGACACATTAAAAATATTAAAATAAGTCTCTCGATAAAGCTCTTATTTATGGAGCAAAACGTGTCTAACCTGTTTTAACATATTTAATAGTAGAATGATCATTATGAGTTGTATTATAGGTACATGCAATAAATGCGAGTTTTTCAAAGCAAGCATAATTAATTTTTTATGTGTTGATTATCTATATCGTAATACTAAGGAAGGAACAGTGTAATAAATAAAATATAGTATTTGGTACAATCGTGGCATAATATAGAGCTTTTCAGTCGAGTACCGTGTTTAGGCAACGAAGCTTGCTGAGTTTCCTAAGTAAGGTACGAAATTGAAACGTTTGATTGTATCACTATAGAATACAATACAATACTTTTTCTACTTGTCATCTGAAATACACATGTAATAATACCATAAAACCTAAATCATCAAATAAAATTGATAAGTATCTCAGTAGACAAAAATGTAGTACAAGACATAAACACGCGACTACTGTCGCCCGTTTATCCTTTTCTATGGAAGCGGAAGGATTATTATGTACATTAGATAAGTACCTAAATATTATTGTATATCTTATATTAAATAAAGAAATTAAAAAGAAAAAATAATAATGAGTCGTGTAATCGGATGCGAATAAAACACGCCACTTTTTTATAGCCATACCGAGCAAATTCTGCGCCGATTTTGACGTGCCAATGTGGAAGTACCATAATATATTTAATTGTACTTAACTAGTCACAATACAGTACAAATCCTCATTATTGTACAACCTCAAAAATAAAGGTACAAAGGAGCACACATAATAATAATAAAATAATAAAATGCTTTATTGCACACTACAAAAAAAAATACAGTTAAAAGATTTAATTTCTGATCCATTTCGTACCTTGTGACAGGAACAATAGTATGAGGTCTCTACCAACTCTCATGTTGTTTGTCACTGTAAACAGGTACGAAATGGGTCACAAATTAAATCTTTTGACTGTCCACAACGACAGATGTAAACAACAGGCAAATATACTACTTACAGACAAAGTGTATCGTAACTTTTAGACCCCACGTTTCGCTTTTTGAATGTTATATGTTTGAATCTTGTCAGCACTGTAACTACTAATATTATCGTCAGTGTACCATTATTAGTTTAGTACCTATTTTACCTCACATTTTATGCCTCAATCCGAGGACAATGCCGATTAAATATTGGATTCGCAAGCCACGTCCGCGCCCATGCACGTAATAGTTAAGACCCTTTTATTTGTCAGGATGTCGCCGTCGACGGATACGTCTGGGAGGACATCATCATCATTAGTTCATAAATCTTAATGGGAATTGTCTTAGGATGTAGGTTGCACTTATAATGTAATAACCGATATTCTCTTTTTTGTATCATCTGCCTGTCTGTTTTTCCCCCAATAAAGAAAATAAATAATGTGCCTTTTGAAATTTGATTGCATGTTACTTAATGCCATCCATGTTTGATTGTAAAGTGTACTGAGCGCTCGTGACTTTCACGCTAAGCCACTAATTAACTGTCGATTTGACATTGAATTGAAAAGTTCCGATTTGAGCATTAAACTGCACTTTCTATTCGACGTTCCCGTGTTTTCAATATCGGGGTTATAGATAACTGTTATCTGTCATACTTCCAAATTTTTCCTAGTAATCTCCTCAAGTCATCAAGTGGAAATGTATTGATCAAATCTTCTTTGTTCATATTGAATAATTACTTTAAAGTCAAACCTGGAAACATGATTTCATTTTGGTACTGTTTTATTATAAAATCATTCAATTTTCCACCTCCTGAAATCTCCTTAAAACTTAGAACTTTTGCCATCTACATAAAGAAAAATAATGTTTATAGAAAAACATACGAGCAGCAACTTTATAACTGTGAAGTAGAGCAAAACAACATTATCTAATAAACATTAGCAACAACTGTGTACGTATGTCAGTTATGTTGTTTCAACAAGCACTCGGTAAACATCCCTTCAGGCGGGCAAACAACTTAATATCACTTTACGGTATTAGAACATATAGAATGAACACAGAATTCTGATCTAAGTACTCGCAAATGTCTATAATGTAACTGCGATAAATTAAAAATCAAGATAAAGATAGTTTATTATTCAAGTAGGCATATTACAATGCGTTTACGAACGTCAAATAAAGCGAGTAAAGTTATTATGGTTCCCAAAGGAATGGGCCATAACTTTGATTGTGTGAAAAAAAATGATGAATTTCGGAAAGATATTTGAATATGCACTCAAATACCTCTCAAATCTCTGTTTGTTTTGTTCTGTTTATTTGCTGTTTAGATATTAGTGAGCGCCTTCACTGATTCGATGTATTTGAAGTTTGAGTATCATTTAATTTAACTACTATACTTGCTTCCAACCGTTTATTATGTATTACGTTCACCTGTATCACGGTAGGAAAAATGCAGGCACATTTTATGGTAAAATTGTAGTGTTATCTATTATATTTATGTTCCAAGGACGGTAATCATGTTGGTGATATTTGTATTATCTAGGTGTTGTACTGAAATAATAGCGGTTGTTCATGTTACGCGGAAAAAAGTACCTGTATAAGGTCACCGTTGAGGTATTTACAGTTTGTGGAAACTGATCAACTTAACGACTACTTATCTGGAAATATTATCTACCCGGAAAATCCCGGTGTAGCTTAAAAGATATCTATTTTAATAAACCGTTAACGAAGTAAAATGGTAGCTAGTAAATCTAATATTCGTGAGGAACTAGAGGTACCACGTGAAAAAATGAACCTTTTGAACGCTTTATATCATACACACAAACATTACTCAAACGCCAAGATCCCTGGCGCAAGGGAGCTAATGTAGACCTTATTCGATAGTGTGAAGGTTACTTTGACAGCGTCCGCCTTATATAGGTGTCCTTGGCGTGATGGGCATGATGACACACGACACCCTTAGGCGTTCTTGGCGTTCAAAAATCATTGCTTGCTGCTTGATGCTTATTAAATACTACAAGAAATAGGAAAGCCAAGATGTTAGGATACCTGATACGGCACGACCACTTTTTTTAAACATTCTGTAAGGAAGGATTGAAAAGACGAGAGGCAGAGGAAAGCCTAGATTCACATATCTCAACCAAGTGGAAAAGAATGCGTCGTACGTGCAAATCAAAATACTGGCCCAGTAATTATCGGATTAATCCCTGACGCTTCTTTCCACCAGTCTTCAACTGTGCATTTCTCCAGAAACTTCCTGCCTCGTACAGCTAAACTATCGCCCGTGCTCCCTTTTAAAAAACCGGCAACGCACTGGCAATCCCTCTGGTGTTTCAGGTATCCATGGGCCATGGTAATTGCTTACGATGGTAAGCGAGCAGCCGGATCGCGTGATGACGCGATCCGGCTGCTCGCTTGCCTCGTATCATAAAAAGCGGCCAAGTGCGAGTCGGACTCGCGCATGAAGGGTTCCGTACCATTTAAGACGTATTAAAAAAAAATCTACTTGCTAGATCTTGTTCAACATTTTACCACTTTGGACACACATTTTACCACTTTGGAACTGTCTCTCGCGCAAACTAGTCAGTTTAGAAAAAAATGATGTTAGGAACCTAAATATCATTTTTGAAGACCTATCCATAGATACCCCACACGTATGGGTTTGATGAAAAATTTTTTTTTTAATTTATTGACGTATTAAAAAAAAACTATTCACTAGATCTCGTTCAAACCAATTTTCGGTGGAAGTTTGCATGGTAATGTATATCATATTTTTTTTTAGATTTTTCATTCTGTTATTTTAGAAGTTACAGGGGGGGGGACACACATTTTTTCACTTTGGAAGTGTCTCTCGCGCAAACTATTCAGTTTAGAAAAAAATGATATTAGAAACCTAAATATCATTTTTGAAGACCTATCCATAGATACCCCACACGTATGGGTTTGATGAAAAATTTTTTTTTTTTAAATTTTTATGACGTATTAAAAAAAAACTACTTACTAGATCTCGTACGAACCAATTTTCGGTGGAAGTTTGCATGGCAATGTATATTATATATTTTTTTTAGATTTTTCATTCTGTTATTTTAGAAGTTACAGGGGGGGGGACACACATTTTTTCACTTTGGAAGTGTCTCTCGCGCAAACTATTCAGTTTAGAAAAAAATGATATTAGAAACCTAAATATCATTTTTGAAGACCTATCCATAGATACCCCACACGTATGGGTTTGATGAAAAAATTTTTTTTTTTAAATTTTTATGACGTATTAAAAAAAAACTACTTACTAGATCTCGTTCGAACCAATTTTCGGTGGAAGTTTGCATGGCAATGTATATCATATATTTTTTTTAGATTTTTCATTCTGTTATTTTAGAAGTTACGGGGGGGGGACACACTTTTTACCACTTTGGAAGTGTCTCTCGCGCAAACTTTTCAGTTTAGAAAAAAATCATATTAGAAACCTCAATATCATTTTTAAAGACCTATCCATAGATACCCCACACGTATGATTTTGATGAAAAAAGATTTTTTGAGTTTCAGTTCTAAGTATGGGGAACCCCCAAAATTTATTGTTTTTTTCTATTTTTGTGTGAACATCATAATGCGGTTCATAGAATACATCTACTTACCAAGTTTGAACAGTATAGCTTTTATAGTTTCGGAAAAAAGTGGCTGTGACAGAATCGGACAGACAGACGGACATGACGAATCTATAAGGGTTCCGTTTTTTGCCATTTGGCTACGGAACCCTAAAAAGTTATCCATGCAAAAACGACCATAAAGATTTCTAAACAGTAATCATAATCAATGACACGGCCGCTTGTTCGATAAGAACTACTCGGACAAAGTACAAACATTAACAGAAATACCTATTGTGATAAGGAATTGAAGGTCATTACCTACTTATAAAGCCATTATTTACTGAACCTGAGCTCCATCTTAGGCCTTGTCTTCTCTTTCCATCAGGTGTGACTAGGGCCTATCGCCGATCAGTTTATAATATTAAAAAAATCTGACATTAAGAATACGAAGCGCTGGTGGCCTAGCGGTAAGAACGTGCGACTTGCAATCCGGAAACACGGGTTCAAACCCCGGCTCGTACCAATGAGTTGGAACTTACGTACGAAATATCATTTGATATTTTACCAGTCGCTTTTCGGTGAAGGAAAACATCATGAGGAAACCGGAATCATCCCATCCTAATGAATTTTCACGTCGATTTGTGACGGTAGATGAAACGTGGATCCACCATTATACGCCAGAGGCGAAAAATCAATCAAAACAGTGGACTTCTGCTAAAGAACGGGCCCCAAAGAAAAGAAAGCGAAAACCGTTAATTCGGCAGGAAAGGTAATGGCAACTGTTTTTTGGGACAGCCAAGGGGTTATTTATATAGATTATTTAGAGAAAGGTAAAACAATAAATGGCCCTTATTATGCTACTTTGTTGGGAAAATTTAACGCAGAAGTTGTGAAAAAACGGCCACATCTAGCAAAGAAGAAAATCCTTTTTCACCACGACAATGCCCCTGCACACTCGTCAGCAGTCGCAACAGCCAAATTAGTAGAATTGCGTTACGAAATACTGCCCCACCCACCTTATTCTCCAGATTTGGCCCCATGTGATTTTTATTTATTCCCAAAAATGAAAAAATGGGTCGGTGGGAAAAGATTTTCATCAAATGATGAAGTCATAGCTGAAACTGAAGCATATTTTTCAGGGTTTGACAAAAAAATATTTTTTGGAGGGGTTGAAAAAACTGGGACATCGTTGGATGAAGTGTATGGAGTTGAAAGGAGATTATGTAGAGAAATAAAACTAAAAAAGGTGAAAAAGTTTTTTTTTTGCATAAAAGTCACTGACTTATCAAACCACCGTCGTATGGACACCAAGCGGAATTCCGCTGTAGAACCGAGATACTTGCATTTTAGTCAAAATGTCGTCACCTAGGTTTTCTTTTTACTTATTAGCAATTTCAAACTTTGTATAATAAATAATTATTAAAATACTTAGATGCTTTTAAATGTTAACAAATTTAACAAACTTAATTATTCATACACACACTCCCGGTATTTCTTTACAACGTATATAATTTCTTTTGACAACGATATTGTAGACCTAATCTATAATCATAAAAAACAAAAAAACCAGTATGTAATGCTTTCTCAAGTTAGTGAGGTTATCATTGAATACAAATTAGCGTGTTTAAAGGATAACGTAAATTACGAAGGCTCCAAAGTAAGGGCAATCAACCATAGCCATAACAGGTTCGCCGAAAGAGTTCGTTCAACCCACTCGGGAGTCCCACAAGGCACAAACCTGGGCCTATTTGTTTAACTATTTACGGTGTGCTAACGTGTGATGTGATCGTCTTGAATAGCATGTTATAGTAAAAATACTTTAGTCTGACAAACCAATTATAAGTATTAACATAAAATATTTTTGTTAGAAATCATTATTATTAATAAAGCAGTAAAAAAGTGAATTTGATAAATTTTATTTATTTATTTATTTTATTTTAGTATATGGAAAACCAACAGCGCTATATATATACTCTTTCTCACTTATAGAAATATAATAAATTATAAAAAGTTTTTGCTCATCTTAATTACACATACAAGTTCCTACAGCATAAGAACAGATCTATATATATATGACACATTTTTACAAAAAGAAATAAAAAAAAAAGAAAAAAGTAGTTGAATCATGTAAGTACATATTCAATAATGCACCGAGCCCTGTCCTGCGCCAGAATTATTTTCCCCCATGAAGTGTCTAATTAATTTATTTTTTATCACTGCTATGCTATCATTATATATGTCGATATCACAATTAAAATAAAATTTTGACATGAAAGATCGAACTTTAAACAAATTTTAAGTTTCGCTCGTTTTTATTGGTATTGGTTTGGCAGTAACTTGAAAATGTCTTGAAAAATTGGTATAAATAGTCGTTTAATAACTAATACTAGAAATTTTTATCCTACATTCTAAGTACACGAGATTTCGCAAAACACGCCCGCATGGAATTTGGCCCGCATACACAAAAATCAATAGCAATATATCAAAAAACAAACACACAGAGAATGCGAACAATTCAACATTTTCTTGTATAACACATATGGAATAAATCGGGTAATTTTAAGCCGATTAAATAACAGGAAATTTGTAAGCATTCTAGAAACGTGGCCGGAGTGGAATGACAAAACAAAAATGTTATTTCACGTTTCGCTCGCCGCTCTAAGTGTACAATTAAGGTACGTACTTTTTATAATACTTTTAACTACCCGTACCCCTAGTGTAAATAAATTCGATTTCGAAACGTGACGTACGCGTTTGCGTTAAGTCTCATTTTGTATGGGTTTTTGAACAGCGCGCCAAGCGGGACGTTTTGGAAAGTCAAAAATCTCATACAAAATGACACTTAACGCAAACGCGTACGTCACGTTTCGCTGTCGAAAATATTTACACTAGGGGTACCGTTCTCTTATGTTATAGCGTTCTATACGGGCTCATTTGGTTTTTAGATTTCACGTCTATAAATACGGGCGATGGTAATTAAAGGCAAATGATTCAGTTCATCTTCGAAACCAGTTTATATATTTTTTATTAAAATGTTATGTTCTCCAATTCAGCTGAATCATTATTCCGTAATTTCTACGATGATTATAATCTAAATGAATAAAAACTAACACATTTCGCAAATGTTATACCAAATGTACCCTTTATCAATTATCATTATAAAATTCAAGATTTCGTTGTACCACTTATACCGATGAAATTAATTATTTATGATGAAACCCAGAAAAAACATTTCCACACGTGCCACGATAAGAACTCGGCATAAATATTTACTATAGTCGAGATCACGCAATTATCAGTCCGTAGTGTGTCGGGAATCCCTCTATGCAAACAGTATTAATTACATTCAATGAGGATCTATATCGATTAATGGAGCATAACTAATAGATTTTAGATAAAGTGTAACTAGCAATTTGTTGAATCTTTACGATTCTAGGGAGACTATTTGGGAACATACGGCGTAATATATTGAAACAATGAAAAAGAGTACACTTCGTATAATATAAACGAATAAATATGTATTTACCAACACAAAACTTAAGTGCATGTACAATATAATAATTATAAAACCAATAAAATAATTAAATAAGTACAAATTATTGCATTACAGTAGTTAGAAATTTTAACGCCACAAAAAATAGGTACATTTATTATTATATTTGTACAAGGTTATCTTTATTTATTAAATTATTACTTTCACCTAAATGTCCTAAATCGATAGTAATTAATGTAATCATTATCGAAAATGTCGTTCCAATTCAAGCTTCATTATAAATTACTGACGGTCCGATCCGACCTTTAAGATAAGTACGTCAAAAATTTGCTAAAGATACAATATGAATTGGATATGGCAATGGCAGTGACAAAACTGACATTTCTTCAAAAAAAACGTCACTTTTGATAATGACATATCCGATCCATATCGTATTTTTAGAAATTTTTTGACGTATCTTAAAGAATCTGATTGTGAGAAGAGATTGCGCGACACAAATAAAACTTCGGTAGATTTATCAAATAAATGCTCATGTAATTAAAACCTTCACATAAAACTTGAATTGCCAATGTAAATAATTACGATCATTAATCCAACTGAATTAGTAGCAAGCTTTTAATTGAAAATTGATAAAAGCCATCAACTTTCTTCTAACCAGTCAAACTGCCAAATATTCCTTAAGTAATTAGCCGATAAAACATATCGTTTGCGATAAACAAGGAAACCTGCCAAATGATATAATAGCGGTTTGGGGAGCAACGACCTCAAGACGACGCCATCACTGTTTATGATCGCATGACATTGACTTAGGCGGTACCTACTCGCTTATTAACTAATGTACTGACATACCGGGTGTTTCCTGTAACACAAGCAAATAATTAAACGATATATCTTTTGAATAACAACTTTAAAAAAATATTAATTCTTTAGATTTTAACTTATTCATTCAAATTTAATATTATTTTCAATGTACGCTGACATCAGTGTGTTTGACGTTGCTTGTCACGCTTTGAACATAACAAAATTCGCAATACAATGCGTCTTAGAATTAACTTCAATGTGTAATAAAAATCAAAACATAAGTTATTTTTCAAAGTTGTTGAACAAATGTTGGTCAGTTTGAGGAGTACAGCCTACAGTTTGGCATTCAAATACTATCTGTCATTCCTTGTATATAAATTATAACCTAGATTTGTTTATACTTAAACTTGTTATGTATTTGATAATGTTACTAGGACTACAAACGGCAGAACGTAATATCTTACGGCATTCCCTTGCTGAACGTGTTCTTTATCTTAGCTCGTAAAAAATATATTATCTAGTAAATATTATATTACATACTTATCTTGCGAGATATTTATCAATATGTTATCCACTTGTGCACGATGCCGTCTTATCACAACGCGTGTAGGAATTTCTTATTCTGCACTTACCTGAAAAGATGAAAAATAGACTTTAATGGATAAATAATAATAAATGAAATATAATATTATATATTTTAATATTTCTCGACCGGTTTGGCCTTGGCCACGAATAAATGGCCTTACCAGGAGTTGAACCCGGGACCATCCGCTTCATAGGCAGGGTCGCTACCCACTAGGCCAGAACGGTCGTCTCATTTACATAGCCATACAATTAAATTTGGTGACAGATCTATTATTTTAGTGACCAATCATATTAATTTGGTCATAAAAAGTACATTTGTTTAATGATCGATTAAATGTATACAAATTATGCAGTACATATCAATGTGGGTAAATTTTGTAAAATAGGAAAAAAGCATTTCGCACTAATTTTAATTCAGTTTCGTAACATATAAAGAGTTTTTAAATTGGTAATTAACTCTGAAACTAGGCTAATTCCAGAAAAGTTTATAGAACAATTTAGTCTTTAAATATAATCAGGAATGTTAAAATCTTTCATATGGAGAAGCTTGCCCTAAAACTGCCAATCACTAAACGCAACTCATCAGGCAGACCACCTACCACCTGGTGGACGACGGTTGAAAAATACCTAAAAGAAGCTCATTTGAATAAAGACGTAGCGCAAGACCGTGCTAGATGGAAATTGAGGACGAGGAAGGCCGACCCCAAGTAAATGGGAACAGGTCTAGCAGGAAGAAGAAGGACTGTTAAAATCTTTCGTGAGCACGTTATATGTAATTATATAAGTACACACATACGTACACTCAAGAGTTTCAGACAATAATCATAATTTGGTGTTAAAACGAATATAATATCTTGTGAAGTCAAAGTCGGTGAAACATGTACTTGTACAATGACTTTTGCAATCGTGTGAAGGTTAAAATATTAATAGTATTACTAACATGTTTTTTATTTCTAATTTAATATTATAGCTTTGATAATATTGCGTTCATTGATAATCAAGACACAATTTTGCCAAAAAATAATCGGAAGAAACATAAAAACGGGTACACTGAGTACAAAACAGCTTTTACATGTTTATAAAAAAAACTTTTAAATCTACTAATCATCTATTAATCATTTGATCTTGAATATACGAAAGCAGAAATAAAAATTATTTCTTTTTATAAAATAATAATTTATAAAAGACACAACATATTTTTGTGTTTATAATAATTATTAAATCAGCAAATTCGTTTCCGTTTAAGTGATAAAAACAGTTTATTTAAAAAATGCAACTGGGAATTAAAATGGCTATGTTATTTGACACAACTATCGTAATTAACGTGCTAAGCTAAAGCTTAAAAAAAAAAAATCAAGTGAGATTTATTATCTTATCTTATTTTATCCGTTAATTATTGTATGGATGCGGGCTCGGACATTGGACATCTGGCATATGTTTAACGGAAGGAAGCTATTATGATTAAAAAGCTTTTAAACAATTATTTATTCATTCGTGTAGTAGTTTAGGTAAGTAAAAATACGGTATGAAGCGTAAAATCTAAACAAAAAACGAAAAGATATTTAATTTTAACATTATCCTGCCGCGTTGAATGACCCAATGACAGTTCCTCCAAATGGTTTTGGTAGGCTTAGTTACAAAAATAAAGTATTTTTATTCCTTAAGTGTTACATTTCTAAATAAATTAATGTGTTTAATAAATTAATGGCTCCTGTGTTGTTACTCATGTCCAAATGACCATGGGCGACGATGCCCGCTTCCCATCAGGCGGCTCGTCTGCTCGTTTGCTATCACGTAAAAAAGGTAGATTTAACTTTTTAACGTGTTTTTAATACCGATGACTTTGTTTTAACACTAGAACAGGGGTCATTTAATATGCAATTGTTTGAGGACTAGGAATGGGAAATAATAAAATAAATGATATCTTGTAAATTATCAATAATAGGTAATTAGTAATTACAAGCTTTTATTTAACTTGCCCTGTTAGTATGTATGGGACAAATCTTGCAAGTTAAATTTGACCCACTTCCCCGTTTCCGGTGAAGATGAAAATTTGCATACATATGTAAGTCGGGTGATAATGCAATATTATGGTACCATCAAGCTGATCTGATGATGGAGATAGGAGGTAGCCATAGGAACTCTGTGATAAAACAACGCAACCTAATTGTGTTTGGGGTTTTTAGAATTGTCTCGATGAGTATTAGTTGCCTGTGGAAAAAAAAGTAGAGTCAGCGATAAAAGCTTGTACCAAAAATGAAATTTTTGCCAAAAACTTATTTTTATGGTATATTTAGGAGGCAAACGAGGTCGTATCACGGTCGACAGTTCATTATAGGGCTCATGTTAAAACATTTTATTTCGTAATAACTTATCTGCCCGATTCGAAGAATGATTAAGATACGTTTAAGATCTTGGAAAGATCTTTAAAAGATCGATAACTAAACGACATGTCAAAATTGACGTTTATTTCGATTCCGCTGTGATCCCAATAAGATCTATCTACGATATTTCCAACGTCAAAATGACATTGGTTGCCCGAATCGAGCTGCTGCTGTCAATTATACGACATACAAACGATATCTAAATGGGAACTTATCTAAACCAGAACTTATCGTTATCGTGTCTCATTCTTCAAATCGGGCCGCATGTATAACATGAAAGCAAATAAACTACTTGAATACCTTTTATAAGTATTATTTCGCTTGTCTAAATATGACAACTGCAATACGTTGACGTAATACCTATTTTATTAGCTAAACATTTATGAGATCGCTCACCCGTATCAGTTTTAATGAAACATAAAAATCCAAAAATAATGTTTAACACACGACATAACATCTGATGTGAAATCAGTTGTTTATTTTATCGTGTCTACAGCGCCTCATATTACCTATATAGGTACTCAGGCTTAAGAGGCTGTCAACACCCAATGTCCTTGAAATTGATGTTACTTAAACAGTTTTTTAAGAAAGACTATTTGTTTTAGTCAAGTAAGAAAAATATATGTTCATATTAATTATATTTCAAAGACCGTGGTTGTACTCGATACATGATTGAACGAAATCGGCTCGATAGAAAATAATTGCAAAGATTGGTCTTAAAATCACAATTAAACGGTTTTATGTCTTTTCCTACTCCTCTACTGTTATCTGTCATTTATGCATTCATTAACACAAATATAAGAACATACATAAAAGGTTTCAAGAAAAGTCTATATTGTCTATTCCTCATAAAAGCTCTTGTGCTTTTAATCGCTATAACGTTACTGCGATTAATGGCTACCAACCTAACAAAACGAAACCGAATACAGTTTTAAACTAAGTGCATTGCTGCCAACTTACAAAATATTCATTTGGTTGCATAGTAAAAATAATTACTTCATAAGTCAGAAACACGCATGTGACACCCGTAATATAGCAACACCCATAACACCCACCCGTAGGCTACGGTGGCCAAAATAGAGAAAAAACTGTCCAAAAATTTTATTTAGCAAGTAGCAAGTACCAGGGCCTCATGAGTTACGAGAAGGTGTCGCTGACCGGCCGGCCGCGGCCCGGGGCGGGCGGGCGCGTAACAAGGTATGCTCGCGCGTCTTGGCTATATACTTTTGCTTTGTTTACCTAAATTAAGATTTATTTTTGTTGACTCGTAGGAAAAATATTGTATGCAACGTTGTATAAGTAGGTCAAAAAATGCTCGTAGCGTATTCCTTTACAATGTTCGCCTACGCCTTTTTTGACCCTTCTTATACAACTGTTGCATAAAATACTATTATTGTTTTGACTTATGGGACTGCAATTAAAATCACAATTTCAAAACATTTATATCTAAACCGTGGTTGTGTAAAATATTACACTAATAATCCACTTTTTTTATTTAAATATTTTTCTTATTATTCCCTTGCCCAGGCCCAGTAACATGCGACAGTGCTATCTCATTTACTCCGATAGAAATAGACAGTGTGCGCGCTTTAAGTATTGACAGCCTCTTAAATAAATTAGTTCCTATTTAAAAAGTATTTATTTACAATAACAATATACATAGTGGATATATACAGATGATTACTATAACTAGGTTATATCTAAAATAGGCCCTTGAGGCATTGTACCAAGGATGCTGGCGGCATTTCCTCGTTGTATCGCAATACTGATACGTTGTGCGAGGAAGCCGCCAGCTCTTCGGTCACCAGTTACGTCAACTAGTTTACCAAACAATATTTTTTTATAAAAAGAGTGAATGCAATATTTTTTACTAAAATTGTAGATATCATCGAATTCATATTGAGCTTACTGTGAGACTTAGTAAATGTGTGTAATACTGTATTAAAATATTTATTTTTATACACGATTTATTGCAGACAATTTTTGTATTGATAGCAAAGGCGTCATACATTTATTACGTAAGACGATTTTTGCCTGTTTTTTGACCCCCTCCCCTATGTAAGAAAATATAAAGTATAGGCCGATACCCTCCCTCCTGTATTAAGTAAGAATCTAAAAAATAAATACACGTTAGGTTTGCTTTATTTTTTATTTTTCAAAAAAAAAAATTTGGAACAAACAAACGTTCGACTAAACTTACTCTGCACCGTGTTTGATAGCATAAACTGTGAAAGTATTACTTTAAACGCCATGATTTCATAGAAATTTTAAAATTTTCGCCTCTTTGTGATCTTACGTAAGAAATATCAAGATCCCCCCCCCCCCTAAATCATCTTACGTAATATATGAATGGTACCATACACAAAGTAACTTCAGAGGACCTGCATAGTTACACCTTTGTTGTGAAACTTGTATCCTCGTATCGTTACCTGTTGGTATTCGGCTATAAACAATGCTAATTTTTATCAAGCAGATACGGCTGCGAGCGATAAAACTTTTTTTTATATATTAAAGGAAAAATTAAAAAAAAATGTTTCAAGGAAAAATTAAAAACAATGTAAATTTTTATCAGGCAAATACGTCTGCCAGCGATTAAACATTTTAAATATTAAAAGAAAAAAAATGTTTACACGCCTAGATGAACAAGAGAGGAATGGAAATATTCGCATGCTTCTGGTAGGCTTCGGTAGCTTATTTCATTAAAAGCAATCAGACCTGTGTTCAGACAGGCAAGTTATGATCTAGCCCAAACCGAAACGCTGATTTTTTAATTTTATCCTTTAAGTTTAATATAAAAAAATATATACAATGTTAGATGCATTTTTAATTGTTGCACACAAATAATGCAAATTAAGCAAATGCCATTAAACTCATAAGCCACATTCCGCCCACTGCGATACAAAGATAAACAATTGTTTTATTCTCAGGTCACTCACCCGGGGTGTTGCAATTTTACTTTGCAATTTATAAAACCGCTTTTTACGAAGCGTCGCGTAATTCGAGACTTCTAATCAAACCAGTATATCTTGGTATTTCTTCGTCCATACTAAAAACGGAGAAAGTATGGGCTGTATTATAGCACAGGGGTCTAGTTTACTGGTGGTATTGACACGGTTGTGAGTTGATTGTGTAAATTCCTTCACGACATAATAACGGGGCGGTCGGGGCGTTTAGTTGGCGTTTTTATAGAATTTTATTTGTTTTGTCATACTTAAGAATAATAAAAAGCGGCCAAGTGCGAGTCGGACTCGCGCATGAAGGGTTCCGTACCATTTAAGACGTATTAAAAAAAAATCTACTTGCTAGATCTTGTTCAACATTTTACCACTTTGGACACACATTTTACCACTTTGGAACTGTCTCTCGCGCAAACTATTCAGTTTAGAAAAAAATGATGTTAGGAACCTAAATATCATTTTTGAAGACCTATCCATAGATACCCCACACGTATGGGTTTGATGAAAAAAATTTTTTTTAAATTTATTGACGTATTAAAAAAAAAACTATTCACTAGATCTCGTTCAAACCAATTTTCGGTGGAAGTTTGCATGGTAATGTATATCATATATTTTTTTTAGATTTTTCATTCTGTTATTTTAGAAGTTACAGGGGGGGGGGACACACATTTTTTCACTTTGGAAGTGTCTCTCGCGCAAACTATTCAGTTTAGAAAAAAATTATATTAGAAACCTAAATATCATTTTTGAAGACCTATCCATAGATACCCCACACGTATGGGTTTGATGAAAAAAATTTTTTTTTTAAATTTTTATGACGTATTAAAAAAAAACTACTTACTAGATCTCGTTTGAACCAATTTTCGGTGGAAGTTTGCATGGCAATGTATATCATATATTTTTTTAGATTTTTCATTCTGTTATTTTAGAAGTTACAGGGGGGGGACACACATTTTTTCACTTTGGAAGTGTCTCTCGCGCAAACTATTCAGTTTAGAAAAAAATGATATTAGAAACCTAAATATCATTTTTGAAGACCTATCCATAGATACCCCACACGTATGGGTTTGATGAAAATTTTTTTTTTTTTTTAAATTTTTATGACGTATTAAAAAAATACTACTTACTAGATCTCGTTCGAACCAATTTTCGGTGGAAGTTTGCATGGCAATGTATATCATATATTTTTTTTAGATTTTTCATTCTGTTATTTTAGAAGTTACGGGGGGGGGGGGGACACACTTTTTACCACTTTGGAAGTGTCTCTCGCGCAAACTTTTCAGTTTAGAAAAAAATGATATTAGAAACCTCAATATCATTTTTAAAGACCTATCCATAGATACCCCACACGTATGAGTTTGATGAAAAAAGATTTTTTGAGTTTCAGTTCTAAGTATGGGGAACCCCCAAAATTTATTGTTTTTTTTTCTATTTTTGTGTAAACATCATAATGCGGTTCATAGAATACATCTACTTACCAAGTTTGAACAGTATAGCTTTTATAGTTTCGGAAAAAAGTGGCTGTGACAGAATCGGACAGACAGACGGACATGACGAATCTATAAGGGTTCCGTTTTTTGCCATTTGGCTACGGAACCCTAAAAATGATACTGTACAATTTGTAATCTATTGGCTATGTAATCATTTAACGGCCTCTTAGATGGTAGTTACCCTACCTCCGTAGCAGGAGATTCCGGGTTCGAACTCTAATAAAGCTGCGCTGCCATTATAAGGATCCGAACCCTTAATATCAGTATTCGAACCCTTAATATCAGGATTCGACCCCTTAATATCAGGATTCGACCCCTTAATATCAGGATTCGACCCCTTAATATCAGTATTCGAACCCTTAATATCAGGATTCGACCCCTTAATATCAGGATTCGAACCCTTAATATCAGGATTCGAACCCTTAATACCAGGATTCGATAGTTTTTACACCGAAATCAGAGATAGGTTGTTTATGGATATTTTCTATGTATTTGTGTCTATTTGTTATACATACGTATGTATCGTCGTCTAATTTCCACATCAGAATGAGCTTACTGTGTGGGTCTAGGTGTACCATAATATTTATGTAAGGACTTGCTTATTGAAACAACGACATTTGGCAGTGTCTTTATTCGTAAAGCGCTATCTCACTCTTACCTTATTGTTTTTACATATGTCTGTCCGTACATTTGAAATTTAAATTGAAAAGAATATTTATATTGTTTTAATTTTCAATTTCACATCTCTCTTGCCCTTACATTTATTTATTTATTTAGTAATGAGCCTTGGTATGTTTAAATTAAGTGAATTTATAGTTTAATCGTCAAAATGATAAAAATGCCTGAAAGTTTATTATATAACAAAAAAAATATGGCGTAAGAAAATATTAAACTGTTCATTTTTTAGGATAGTACCAAAAATAACTAATAATTTACATGTTTATTTAACACATTCACTTGGCAGATATTTTAGGTTATATGTCAAATAGTACAAATTTGTTTACAATCGCCGCCGTATTCACACCTAACGCTGGCGCAGTTATTCTCTGAGAACAATTAGCATATTTCCAACGCATTCAACGTATCTATTAAATTATACTTCTGTCATCAAATAGTCTCTTTTTTCCTTACTTTACATTTATTATTTATTACATTTATTTATTATTTATGATTAGTAATTGGAGCAATTTCACTAAGAGAGCCGATTCGAGTTTGCTATCGAATTTTTTCCTCTGTTTTCGATAACATTTGGTGAATAGGAAGTTCCGTATTTTGTACAATATAAGCACATATTCATCATATGTCCTAAAAAACACAAGTTACGAAAAAGTATGGTATTTTCGTAACCGTCGAGTTACATAAAATTACATACATTTTTTTTTTTAACAAGTTGTGATATCGTATAATAAGTGTATTAAAAAGTAGCAAGGTGGCCAGTAGTAACTTTTTTACATACATAGTGTAATAAATAATAATATTTTGTTGACCCAGTCTCATTGTCCACCCTTTCAATCCATATACCGTTATTCTGTTAAATTTTTCTACAATAGTCCCAATGCCTGTTGAGACCGATTCATGGGTGTCTATTGTTGCGCCTGTGAACGGGTTCCTGCAGGCGTTGTATATGACATTAAAGCTCTTCAAGGGGCCTCTACGTGTTGGATCTATATCCCCACGCAAGCCTATCTAAAGATCGGGATTTATAGGCCCGTAAAATCTAAGTAAACAATCACTAAACATAGCCAAAGTTTATGAAAGAAAATGCTTCTCACAACTTTCAAAGGCACCGAACTCTTATAAAAACTTTTCACAAATATACCTAAAGAAAACAAAACACAATTATATAAGCACCCGACGGCGACAGATGGCCCCGGGTATGTCCTTAAACTACGTCCACAAGAGAGGTATGGGCATTGTGAATGTCATCTCGCTCTGTGTGGTAGGGCACAGCACAGCGGATGTCATTCCAGATCTAGAGCAGAGCCCAACTGGGGAAGTACCTCCACCTTACAGAAAATCGCAGCCAAATAACACTAGACCCTACTCATAGTGTTGTGTTCCTGCCGGTGAGTAAGGTTGCCAGAGCTCAACGAGGCTGGGAGGGGGTTAGGGTCGGCAACGCGCATGTAACTCCTCTGGAGTTGCAGGCGTACATAGGCTACGGATACTGCTTACCATCAGGCAGGCCGTATGCTTGTTTGCCACCGACGTAGTATTAAAAAAAAATGGCAAAAACTTGGATGTTCATGCAACGGCACTAGGAGGTACGATCAAAGAATTTTGTCCGAAATAAAAGCTTTTTTTTTATTCTCATACCATTTAGTACCTTGTCAAAATGACAATCAATATGAAAGTCGATAGGGACCTTATACTATTATCACTGTGACAATGTACGAAATAGTACAAAAATTAAATTCCGTGACCGGACAGAAATAGAAACGGGTACGGTTTGCATAATGTCTATAATACAAAATGTACCCCTTTTTAGGGTTCCGTAGCCAAATGGCATAAAACGGAACCCTTATAGTTTCGCCATGTCCGTCTGTCTGTCTGTCTGTCTGTCTGTCTGTCTGTCTGTCTGTCTGTCTGTCTGTCTGTCCGAGGCTTTGCTCCGTGGTCGTTAGTGCTAGAAAGCTGAAATTTGGCATGGATATATAAATCAATAAAGCCGACAAAGTCGTACAATAAAATCTAAAAATTTAATTTATTTTAGGGTACCTCCCCTACACGTAAAGTGGGGGTGAATTTTTTTTTTTCGCTTCAACCCTAGAGTGTGGGGTATCGTTGGAAAGGTCTTTCAAAACTAATAGGGGTTTTCAAGAAACATTTTTGATAAAGTGAATATATTCGGAGATAATCGCTCCGAAAGAAAAATAAAATGTGTCCCCCCCCCTCTAACTTTTGAACCATAGGTCCAAAAAATATGAAAAAAATCGTGGAAGTAGAGCTTAAGAAAGACATTAAATGAAAACTATAGCGGACATGATCAGTTTAGCTGTTTTTGAGTTATCGCAAAAAGTTTTCCCTTCATAGTAAAAAGACTTATTTTAATTAGGTACTGATTATGCAAATTTGCCTATTTGTTTAACTCAGGTGAAAGGTACCGTTTCATCCCTTGGTTAACAATTTACTATACTTTAAGCTCCAGGTTAGCTTATTGTGACAGAAGAGTAACTACGGAACCCTACACTGAGCGTGGCCCGACATGCTCTTGGCCGGTTTTATTATTTTTATCTTAGCGTCTTATTTCATCCTTACAAGTTTTAAGGTCCTAGTATAATTAATAAATAGTAATAATTTAAATCGTAGTTGTAAATATTTTGACAATAGCCGGGTCCACACAGAGCGAGCTTACGCGCGAGGCAATTTCCTCACGCACCGGCCAGTGTAGACGTGCCTCGGCCGAGGCGGCGCGTGCGTTTTCCTCGGCCGATGCACGTCTACACTGGCCGGTTTCTGCGTGAGGAAATTGCCTCGCACATACGTGCTCGCTCGCTCGCTCTGTATGGACCCGGCTATTAACGCTTGAATTGTGTATTTTATTAGTTTTGTCAATTTTTCTTTGATAACAATTGAGACGCTAAGGCTTTTAGGGCTAAGATGGTCGGCTCTTTATCATTTGTCACCATGCCTGTCACGTTCTAACAAGTATGTAAGCGCAAAAGTGACGGATATAGTGACAGGTGATAAAAATGGAACCGTGCTGCCACTGCAGGTTTAAAATGATTTCCTTATCTCGTCTGCGCCCTGTGTCACTCGTAAATATCCATTTCATGACTTCACAGATATAATGCAAGGCCCAAATATGTACAGGTGAGGAAGTTTCCTATTTCCTGGTGCACTACTGTTCATCCTGTGTTTGACGACGTCATAAACTTTATATACCGATAACTATGCCTGTAAAATGTTCCGTCGGTCATTGGCTTCCTTTGATCGCTGAAGACTAATATTTCTAACAAAGATTTGGGTTTATCGATTTTGAACTGCCGTGAGTCATACCAAAGTTAAGCTAATTTTAAAAATAAAATAAAGTAATTTTACGATTTACCTCACGCACTTTAAGTTATATACTACGAAACCAACCTTACTCCTATTCAAATAAGTATATATGCGAATTCACTCGTGTTTCCGAGGGATGCAAAAACATACACACCACGTCATTGTATAGCATTAAGTTAAATTTAAATTCTCATTTTAAGTGAATAATGTATATTCTTATGAGAATAAATGTCTTAAACCATATTTGAAGCATAATTGACAACATTTCATATTTTTAAGTGCTACTTTCCTTTCCTTTTATTGTCTACATCGAAAGAGCGCACTAATTTAAGGTAGGTACCCGTATTTTTTTTATTTTGCGTAAGTCCTATATTTTGGTCATAAAATCTATTTATATTGTTACTTGAAACAAAAGGGCGTATGTAACTAACGTCATTTGTGAGAATCGTGACGTCACGGATCTGTTTCATACACTGGAAAAAACGAATTGATTTACGAAACTGAATTAATTTACGTTTGAGCATAGACAACAGTGCGAGTGACATAACCTCAAACGTTAAAAATAAAATCACAAATTAAGTGTCACAAACGTCAAAACTCAAGTCAAACCATGGTTTTCATCCCGTTTTCAATGACAATGATAATGTCAACCCAATCTGAAGTCATTTTTTTGCTTGTAGTGGCAGAACTGAAGGAGCTGGGTGACGTCAATTTCCGTTTTAACTATTTTTAGAGATTTTGAATACAAAAATTCGTAAAAAATTTATAAAATTTATTTTTTTGTAATCTACAGGAGCCCCTCTCGATATGGTATTCGATTTAGGGATATTGAAAATTTTGAAATGTTGTCAGTTCTGTTACTATTTCTTACTAATAGTTGCTACCTACTACCAATCTTACTAAGTTCATCTACTTCAAATCTTGCAGAAAAAAATATAGTACAGAAAAACCTGTTGCAGTGTCATGAAAATGTACAGCTTATAACACAACCTTAACACAACCTCGTGCGTATGTTCAGAGATAATAACATGTTAAGTTGTTAACGTGAATCACCCCGTCTGCCTCACACAAAAAGTGTCCAAAAGAGACAAAACATATCGAACCGGACCATCGAAATGCTCTCGGAATAGCAGTAACGGTACCTGTGCGATGCGCTAGATCCAAAAAGTCGTACCTCGAAACGGGTTTTATGTTAAGATACGCCCTTTTCAGCTTTAGCAGTGCTGGAATGCAGTCGACAGGTGACTAGCACAATACTTGCACTGGCCAATCTGTCATGCGTCACCGATTTTCAAAAGCGAATCTTAAAAGAAAGTCGTAAGGTTCTTATTTGGTTATCCCGTCTAGGCGATCTTGGGTTATGCATCTTCTAACTGCCATCTTTACTGCATATTAGACTTTAACTTATACGCATATGGTCGTAATTTGTCTGTGTCTCTATGATTTATACGAGCTATTGAAATGTTGAATGATGGGATAGTTTATGGTCGCCGTTTTGAAGTTATGTGATTCCAACTTTGACCGATCAATTATTTTCACCTTCGGTTGTTCTAATGTGTTTAGTCATTAAATTAATCTAAAAGAGAAAAATCAATAAGTAAACAACAAATAATTAAACTTTATAGTAATCTTTACATTATGAATAAATACAGTCAACCAATCTGATTCCTAGGCCACTATAGAACCATGCCATAATGACTTCTACGACAGTGCTTATTGAGTGATGCGTGTCAAGTATCTAGGAGTTAAAGCGACAAGGTTATATAGTGGCCTAGGATTCCAATTGGTTGACTGCACATACAAACACACATACAGTCTGACACTGACAATTTCTATTCGTATGCACTGATCTCGTAATTTTTTATGACTTATTGATTCTTTTGTAATATCTGTCTTCCTTTTAGGACTCCCAGGCAGGGATCGGAAACCGGTATTTTTTGTATGGGAATGAAAACAGTATTTTTTCGTTCATTGTTAATTATTTTATTACTAATTGGGCAATCTTGGGATATGAAAAAAGGTTAAAAAGAAAAGACATCTTATCATACATAGAAAGGGAAAAAAAAAAGAGTAGAAGCCCTCACTGGAGAACTCGCTCGTCACGTTATTAAGCATTCAACCAATCTGCTTATAGTCTGACTGATCGCAGATATAACTAGAGAAAAAAAATTGGGCAATCTAATAATACTACATTCGGAGTATAAAATAAACCCAAAATATATGGTTATTTCGATGTTTTGCAAAAAACCGATTCCCATCCCTGCTTCCAGAGAGTACCGAGTCAAAACCGAACCTTCGGTTTCGGTAACTGAAAATACCGCTTTCGGGGGGACATTACTTAGCAAACACCGTTCTTGGTTGAAATTGACGTCAATAAACGAAACACTGTGAATGTCCGTTAAAAAAACATACAAGTACGCGGTTCCGGCGACGGCGTCCGGTCCATTCAAATTGGAATCAATCATATTCGGGCGCTTACAACACTGCGAAAGTATCGAAAAGGCGTAACTGCGACGAGATTGAGAATGCCTTGTCACCCTGTGTGTGGGAAATTCCCCGCTTTGAGCAAGACACCGCTTCAAATTTGATGAGTGCGTGTGAAATTCTCCGCTTTAGGCAGGACGCCGCTTTAAAATTGATGAGTGTGTGTGAAATTTTCCGCTTTGGACCAGACACCGCTTCAAAATTGATGAGTGTGTGTGAAATTTTCCGCTTTGGACCAGACACCGCTTCAAAATTGATGAGTGTGTGTGAAATTCTCCGCTTTGGACAAGACACCGCTTCAAAATTGATGAGTGCGTGTGAAATTCTCCGCTTCAGCCTTCGGGGTCTTGTCCAAAGCAGTTTTTCTATTTTCCTTTAATTAAATTTGTACGCGCTTTCTAAGCGCTATATCTTCTTTAGCTTTCAAACTCACGGTACATTTTTTCTAAGACTTTACACACTTAATAAATCTTTGGCCAAACCTTTTTTTTTCTCACATAGATAATAATATGCCAACACTGACTCACAGTTTTTTAAGCACCCGCCACACGTTTTCAATTAATGCTAGTTAACGGTACTCCACACTGTCAATCGTATCGGACGTACGATCAATCACAACTGTCGCTACAAGCGCTTGCCTAGGCTGAGCGAGTCATAGACGAACCAGTAAAGGTTCATATACACGGAACAAGTTTCTAGTACGAAAGTGTATGAAGTGAGAAATCGAGGATTTTTTTTAATTAGCTGTCTAATATTTTTTTTTTCATTACATTTGGATATAATCTGGCTGTTAATTTGCGAAAGTTGCACAACAGCATATGTTATCGTAACGGTAACGTATAAACACAACTGAAAAAAAAAAAAAAAACAAAATTCGATGTTTCCGTGATTTTTTTATATCGATTCAAGTTTAACCTTTTCAATACGTATATGGTGGTCGTTCTTGTTTACGTGATACCGTGATAAAACGGTGTCCGTCGTCACTTTCGTGATGGTTATTTTATCACGTGGATAAAGCCATCCATAATACAGCAGTAGATTTTAGTTGGAGTAGGCCCTTGCAATTCTTGCAAATACCTATAGTCTAGTTTCCATGTGATTTATTCATGGCATTTGCCCTGGATTAAAACGTGTAAAAATTATATATAACAACTAAAGTTTCGCGATAGCTCCCTCTCAAGCTCTCTAGACTCCAATTGAACATGTACATACTTACTTACTTACTCCGTTGACTCAGCGACCCAAAATGAGACTTGGCCTTAGACAGCCACACTTTTCGCGGTCCTGTGCTACTTCGCCAATCGTTGACTCGAAGTTCGCGCAGATCTGCCTCCACCATGTAGCTCCAGCGATACCTGGAGCGTCCAAGACGTCCTTCTGCTAGGCGGCCCACGTACGCTCCTTTCACGTTCCCATCTTGATCCATTTTCTCAAGAAGGCAGATGGAATATTGTTACGAATCGAAAGGTCAGTTTTCACTGGTTTACTTGAAAACAAGTATGCGCACACGCAACTAATAAAAAAACTACTAGTTCCGTCTGAGGTTCCGTTTAAATACCACCAAGTTAACAGTCAACTGTTAGAGGTCATATGCCAGTTACATAAGGTATATAATAGCTTGAATTTAAACACTGATAAGTTGGTAATTCATGTTAATGTAATGAACACAAAACGTGCTTGAGAATGATAAAATTGATGAGTAAAAATCTGTAGCAACTCTTTTGAAATCTCAATTAATTTTGCACCTTATTGTATTAAGGTAAGGTATAAGTTTGAATGAATTTCCAAATGTCCATATTACGTTTATATTTGGAGCTAATGAAATGATTATATGTGTTTAGATACCGTTATTTAACTGACGGATAAGCTTTTAATTTTTTAACACTTAAAAACTAGGCATCCCAAATCCCCTTTGTATGCGCAAGAAACTGATATGTTTGAAGTCGGTGCCAGGCATGACTTTTTTTCTGTCAGGCCAAACAGTTATGTGAGTCATGTCGCTTAAAATTCGCACTTCCGGTACGAGTCAAGTTTAAGGACTAAATCTGAATCCATCATGAGGAGTTCCATGAATTCCTTATGGAACCCATAATCAGGACTGGATTTTGACGGAAATGTATTTACTTTCGAGCAAAACATAATTTTCCGAATCGATTCAGAAATTACAGAGATCTGAGGTAACATTACAAACAAAAAAAAACGGTCGAATAACCTCCTCCTTTTTTGAAGTCGGTTCAAAATAAGCCGTACTTAAACTTAGTTTGCAATTAAGCTGCTGATTTATTGAAGTTATTACCATTTGATTGTCCACGATATTTGTGATTAATTATTACAGCAATTAAACAATTACCCGTGATCGTAATACAATACAATACAAATATACTTTATTGCACACCTCAATACAGAAACAGTACAAATATTACAACACATAAAGAAGAGGTAAACAACAGGCGGTCTTATCGCTAAAAAGCGATCTCTTCCAGACAACCTTTAGGTAGCGGAATTAAAAAAAAAATATATGTTATGACATATATATCGTAATTTTTTTACTCAGAATACAATTTATACAATTGACGTGAATTTAATAATAAACTGCCGGTACTTATACAAATAAGTCAAATCAACCCCCCACCTCCCCCCCCCCTGGACTAGTCCCCTATACTACAAGTATGGTCCACACTTACCAACCGCCAACCAAAACTACAAGCTCAGTATCTACAAATAAAGAATTAAAAAAGAATAATATAAGAATATTGAGCTGCAACTTAGTCTCAGTGGTCTCATTGTTTATGTTAGCTCTAATCAAGATGTCGGACAGACGGAGACTGTACCGAAACAAAATAAACTGAAGTTCAAGGAATTCCCTAAATCTGCGAGTCATCTGCCTGCGGCGAGCTAGGGTTACCAGAAACCAGGACTTATCCGGGAAATTATAATGACAAGATTTTTATACATTATTAAAACTCACGCAGATGTTGAAGCCTACTTTAGTTTTTTTTTATGGTGTTTCCATATTGGCTGTTAAACAATGATATATAACAACAATAGTAGAGTTTAGATAGTGACTTTTATCTCTCTGTACTGATTTTCTTTTCCGCAGTTAATAAATTAATTGCTGCAGGTAGATATTCGCGCGCCGCTGCGAACGCGGCTAACCATTTGCTGCGCTTACCCAGCGGTGGACTCTGTTGGTTTTTGGACCATTTTGACGCATTGTCCTTTTTTTACCTTTA